>NW_025047944.1:1322500-1327500 GCF_018831695.1 Puntigrus tetrazona | reverse complement strand
AGAGGCTTCTTTCAAAGCATAAAGCACCCTAAACTTTGAAACGGTGTGAGTGTAAAGCTCTTCCTCGCAGGTCACTGTCTTCTGCTGCAGAGCGGTCAGGAATGGTTACGTCATCGGAGACTCCTGACTCCTGCGTTCCACTTCGACATCCTCAAAAAATACGTTCACATCTTCAACCAGTCCACCAACATCATGCATGTGCGTCAGACGCTCCCCGTCGCTTTACACCCATCTTCTGCCGCTTTTTTGAAGCTAAAAAAAGATCTTGACAGATAAGCGCTTCCTGGTGTTCGCACGCCTCGCGGTGTTTGTGCTGACCCGCAGCGAGCTTTATCACGTTCATCACACCAAACATCTCACCAAACACCATCTTAAGAAATTTAACGTTTTTAGATTTTAAATTATTATGACAAATTATGCTTTGCATAAAGTCTGTTTGTAGGACCCTTAAGACCGACACAAGTATTTTTATAGTTATATACTATCATATAATATACTATCGTAGGTTATATTAATGTTTCGAAATTTTATCACTATTTTCGTTTTAGTTCGAATTTGTTTATATTTCATTTTTATTACATTCTTGTTATTATTATTGTCGTTTTAGTGGTTTTAGTCGTCATGCATTTTAGTACAAATTCAAATTAAGAAAATACCAGTCAACAGTGATATTTTATATACCATAATAACACATTTTTACACGTTTATACGTTTTTTTAATACCTATAATAACACGTTTGCCTTTTAGTTGGTGTTTAGAAATGTTATTATATATAGTTTTCATTGGCGTTTATTTCAGCTTGCGTTATTTTAGCACATAAAACCAAACGATTAAAAAGAGAAATGTTGCAACTGGCCAAAAAAGTAATTGTTTTTCAGTTAATATTTATTAATTAACTCCTGGCAACCAAGTTAAGACTAAAATCTCATGTATTTATTTAAATATCTATTTATACATTTTTTCTATATTTTTCCCTTTTTGTTTTTAGTTATCAAAAAACGTATAATTGTTATAACTAGAACTTATTGTAACAAAAATTTTTTTTTAATGGTAAATTCATCAAAAATACACCCAAACTCCTAATACTGTATTTTATGGGTCTTATTCTTAAAACACGCTCCGTGTTCTTAAAGCAACGTTGTGGGCTGGACATGTTTGTCTTCTGCAGAGTCATCACAATAGTGTTTGTTTTCACACTCCTCTGAGAACAGAAGATGAATGTGTGACCAGTGTGTGTGTGTGTGTGTGTGTGTGTGTGTGTGTGTGTGTGTGTGTGTGTGTGTGTGCTAAGTGGCGCCTCCTGCTGGCCGAGGGGACGGCCGGTCTGGACATGTTTGAGCACATGAGCTCCATGACTCTGGACAGTCTTCTCAAATGCACCTTCAGCTGCGACAGTCACTGTCAGGGGTGAGTGTCCAGAGATACACGCTGACTTAGATTTGTTCGAAAAGTGCATAATATGATATTAACTGTTGCTGAATGTTGCAAAAAAGAACGTTGTTTTGTGTATTTGGTGTAACGCGATACACTTTCACGGCGAAACACAGCGTCTCCAGGCGCAACACTACACACAGAATAATAGCTCCGCCTTCTTTCTTTGAGTAAACATTCGGGCGGAGTTATGCAAATAAACCACTCTGTGATGTAGAGAAGTGGGGGCGTGTTTTGGGAGGTGTGGACAAGTCATGACTTTTATAAACAATATCTCTTTGGTTTGAAACTTTAGTCTCATCTATCTTTTCTATGAACTAACAGCTTTAACACTCCAGAGAAAGAAACTTGGTTAAGTGCATTAAACATGTGCAAATAAACTACAATTTTTTTATTATTTTTTTTTAATCAGCTAGTAAACTAGTAAATAGTGGAATTTTCTGCGTTGATATTTTTACTGATATTTTACTGGTGTTTTATTGATGCATTTTTACCTGCATTGCATGACTTAAAGCAGATCAAATTACTAGCACCTTTTTCATTTTTCTACATGATTTTTTCTTACCGCGTGCCAACAATTACAAATACAAGCTGCGTCATAAATGGACGATTATATTGATTTTATTTTTAATGTCATTAAATTAAACAATTGCAAGTAACAGCTAACTTAATTCACTAATTCTACAGCTATTATTAACAACAGATATCTATAACTAAGTCAAAGTTCTTCAAAGCACTACATTTATAGCATTAAACGACACTTTTATTATGTAATGTAAGTGAATGCAGTGAAGCAACGACTAATGAACTACAGATACTTTTAAAACTTAAGTACAGTAAAAATACTGCTTATGGAGAGTACATATATACATGGATTAATATCTGCGATGTCAAATAATTATTTCCATCCAAAAGCTTTTGTTTATGTATGTTTGCAATATAACTCTATATAAATACACACACATGCATGTATATATTTCAGAAAAACATGTTGATGTATTAAATATATTTAAATAAATAAATAAATTTAATTTATATAAAACAATGAATGACTGAATAATTTAGAAAATATAAACCTGTGTTGTAAAATCATGGTTTACAATGAAGTTAAATGAACTCACACAAAAAACTGCATTGTTAAAATCTAGAAAATTGTACAGTTAAATCAATAAATAATTATTGTGGAAAAATAAAATAAGGAATATAGTATATTAAACCACAAAATAGTCAAATTTTATTATATATATATATATATATATATATATATATATATATATATATATATATATATATATATATATATATATATATATATATATATATATATATATATATATATATAATGTAGTACATATAAATATAATTAATTTTTTTTACACACTTTTAAAATTGTTGTTTATGTATTAAATATATGTATTACTTATACATTACATTAATATTAATATAACCATTGCATTTATATTGCATACTCTATGCATTTCTATCTACACGATACAAACAGCACACGCACACACACACACACACACACACACACACACACACACACACACACACACACACACAGGCGTTTGTTCTGAGCGTGCTCTGTGTCTCAGGAAGCCCAGCGAGTATATCTCAGCTATTCTGGATCTGTCCAAGCTGCTGGTCCAGAGGCAGCACTACCTGCCCTATCACTGGGACTGGCTGTACTGGCGCTCGGAGCCGGGCCGGCGCTTCCGCGAGGCCTGCGACGTCGTCCACCGCTTCACCTCCAAGATCGTCCAAGACCGGCGCGCTCAGCTCGACCGAGCCCAGAGCCAGGAGGACCTGGACTACACCGGAGGATACAGGAAGAAAGACACGGACCTCATCGACTTACTGCTGCTCTCCAAGGTGCGCCAGATCCAAAATAAGATTTTTATTTAGCAGTCGTCTGGATTACTTGTATGCCGTGACGCCTTAAAGCGCCCTTAGCATTGGTTAGGGCTTTATTTTGTATAGAAAATGCTGTAATGTAGTGCATCAGGTGCAATAAGTGTGTATTATAATCCAAACGCTTTGTTCTGGAGGACTAAAAAGTCTCGCCAAGGATCAGAAATACAGAGAAGTTTAAACAGCTGCTTCAGAAAATCATAATAATATACTGAAACGTTTCTGTTATCGGTGCTGGACACAATGTGCACATTTTATTTTAGAAAACGAACAGCATTTATGCATTATTATGAGTGTCTTTACTGTCCCTTTCGGTCAATTTGACGTTGTCTTGATGAATGAAAATATCGATTTCTTTCAAAACAAACCCCAAACTTGAAAACGGTCCTGTAATAAATGAGTAATGATGCTGAAAATCAGCAGAAATGAATGACATTTGAACACGCAGTCCACAAGCGGCGCAGCGGTGTGTGAATGACGAGCCGCTCTGTGTCTGCTCTCAGGACGAGAACGGCGAGGGCCTCACGAACGAGGAGATCCAGGCTCACGCTGACATGTTCATGTTCGCCGGTGAGTCTGCTGTTCTTCGTGTTCACTGCCCCTGCGTGTGTGTGTGTGTGTGGATGATGAAGCTTCACCGGCGTCTTCATCAGGTCACGACACCACCGCCAGCGCCCTCGCCTGGATCTTCTACAACCTGGCAACCCATCAGGAGCATCAAGAGCGCTGCCGAGCCGAAATCAGATCGGTGCTGAGGAGCGGAGATGAGGACGACATCAGCTGGTCAGAGAAACACACACACACACACACACACACACACACACACACACACACACACACACACACACACACACTGCATATACTGCATACAGAAAAAGCATGCATTATGCAACATCATTATACGTTTTGTGGTGAAAGGTCACATATAAATCATTTTTAAATGGATATATGAACCCAGATAAAACTGTTAAGCAAATTCTAAATAAAATGTAGTTAAATAAAAAATATGGTAATTATATAAACATAATATAAACATTACATAAACATATATAAACTGTTTAGCAAATTCATGTTTTAAAAGGCAGTTTAAAATGAGTCAAATAATTAACCATTTTAAATACAATGCATCCTGTTACAGTCGCAGATATAAATGTTTTTAACATATTTTTTTATTTATATTTAGTTTATATATAACAACAAATGATTAAATAATTCTTAAAAAATAAAATAAGGAATATAGTATATTAAACCACAAAAAGAAAAATTATATATATATATATATATATATATATATATATATATATATATATATTATTTTATTTTTTATTTTTATTTTTTTTTTTTTTTACATAAATTTTACATATTTTTTACATTCTGACCAAATAATGAATCAAGAGAGAAATGTTAGACATAAAAAAAGAATGTAAATAAAGTCAAGTCGAGCACACTGCACTGTGGGATACGATGTTTCTGTGTCCTCTGTTATGCTCCCTGTGTAGGGAGGATCTGAGTCAGCTGCCCTTCACCACCATGTGCATCAAAGAGAGTCTGAGACTCCACTCGCCCGTGCTGGCGCTCACCCGCTACTACTCACAAGACATGAAGACGCCTGGAGACCGCGTCATTCCACGGGGTCAGAGCGCCTCACACACACACA
>NW_025047944.1:1295000-1317500 GCF_018831695.1 Puntigrus tetrazona | reverse complement strand
GTACACACTATGACACACTCCAGTACACGCTACAACACACTCCAGTGCACACTACAACACACTCAGTACACACTACAACACACTCAGTACACACTATGACACACTCAGTACACACTCGAGCACACTACAACACACTCAGTACACACTCAAGCACACTACAACACACTCAGTACACACTCAAGCACACTACAACACACTCAGTACACACTCAAGCACACTACAACACACTCGAGCACACTACAACACACTCCAGTACACACTCAAGCACACACTACAACACACTTGAGCACACACTCCAGTACACACTACACACTCAAGCACACTACAACGCACTCCAGTACACACTAACACACACTCTACAGCACACTTGTATACATACTTCAGCGTTGTACATCTTCAAATCCAGGCACGTCTGCGTCTCACTGTTTTTTATGTGAAGGAAACGATGTGCATGCACCGATTCTCGAGCACACTCCACAAACTAAGAGTTTCAAAAGATGCGTGTTTTCTAAATCTCCTCGGCATGAAAATCTCAGTAGCTAAACAGACACACAAGCCTCTGATGATCACAAACATGCCGTCATACTCAGATCAGACGAGCAGTTAGCCCCCGGGGCGGGAGGTTCACATGGAGCTGGTAAACAGTGAGGCAGGTTAGTTACGGTCAGACAGAAGAGCAGCAGCATGGAGGAGCAGACGCAGAGCTTCAGAGCCGCAGGAGACGATGAGAGCAGTCTGTTTCACCTCCGTCTGATGAAGCGCAGACACAAACACAGAGACGGAGAGCTGGTCAGTGCAGGCAGACACACACACACTCAGCCATTCACATAAAACTCAAAAAAAAAAAAAAAAAAACTCATGTACATTTCATTACATTTTGAATTACATAATGCATTTTTGCTGAAATGCAAAATTTAAATGTCTTGTTACTAGATTATTAGATTTTAACAAGCTTTTATAATAATTATTTAAAATAAATTTAAAAAATGTTTTTAATTATATATATATATATATATATATATATATATATATATATATATATATATATATATAACAATTATATTATGATCTATTAAGTGTGGATGTGTTGTTAAATTGAAAAACAATTCATAATATGATTGAATTAATTTGTAAATTTTGAACTAAATGTTTAATTAAATTAGTAAATTTTTTCTAAGTGCCAATAAGAACTAAAAAAATCATGCAAATGTAGATACCACTTGTGATGTTTTTTTCAGGGAGTTGTCGCTGTAGATTCATGAAGTCAAAAGTACAGACGCTCTCTGTTTCCAGTCAGCAACACAAACATATTCGTTCACGAGCGCCGGTCGCTCAGCAGGTTTGTCTTTTATCACTTCCTGTCTCTCCCGCAGAAGTTCCTGTTACACAGGCTGACCGTGATTGGCCGTCTCTCGTGTGCGGCGGCTGACAGGAGGACGGTGGCAGGTCTGTTTACATCCACTCTCAGATTTCTGATTAAAGGTTTAGAGCGGGGCTGAGTGTTTGTGTGGTGTGTGTCAGATCATTACGAGAGTCTGACGCTCGGCCTGCAGAGGACTCGCTCTGGAGAAGACGTCAGCGGTCTCCTGCTGCTCTACCCTCGACACGCACTGCTCGTCATCGAGGTGCTTCACCTGAAAAACACCATCCACCTCGCTCCACCCGCCCGTGCAACGTAACAGCACAAAAAAAGAAACTGAAATAAAAACCGATACAAGTATGGAAGCTTGTTTCCACCGTGGAATACAAAACAATTGACGATTTTGACTTTTTCTCAGAAATGCATGAAAGCAAACTTGCATCTGCAAGAAAAAAAGCCATGCCGTAATTGTGAGATAAAAAGTTGCAAATGACTTTAAAAATGTTTTGGGGTTTTTTTGTTGCTGGTTGAAAGACGGAAATCAGAATTAGTATTTATCTTGTTTATATGATTATATGAAAAAGTCAGGATTGTGAGATTAAAAATGTGCAGTTACTTTTATTATTATTTTTATTCTGTGCAGAAACGGGCTTCCATACTAATTTATAAAACTTACATTAAAATAGATTGAAGCTATATTTTACTGAGATTACAGGAAAGTGGAACAATAAAAAAAACAGTAGTATATAATAAAAATAGCTAAAAACTCAATTTAAGATGAAACTGAAAATATAAAAAACACTAATTAAAAATAAATAAAATGTGAGAAATATTACTGTACGTGCAATCACCTAAACAAAGAGTAAAATTACTTTCCAAATCAGATGTAATTTTGCCAGATTACAAAAATGCAAAAAAAAATGACTTAGAGAAGTGCAAAGCTTCCATAGAGACAGTGAAAGATGAAAACACTTCATGATGAATGTCTAAACTTTACACTTTAAATGATGCATCTAGGTCAGGGACACCTCAGTGATGGTGAAATATGAATCCATAACTGTTTTTATGCCCCAGTGTTCGACTGAAGCTCTGCTGTCTGTCCTGCAAGACCTGAGACACATGGAGGAAAACAGGTGAGACGACATCAATCACTCTTCCCTAGATAGTGACCCCTCCTTAGTGCACTACACAGGGAAACTACAAAAACACCTCGTCATGACCTCATATTACACACATGATCATGCAATAAACTAGCAACAAAAAACAAGAAACTAAAATTAAAATAAAACTGATTCAAAATAGGATATATCATATATTGTAGTTTTTATTCATATTTTTTATGAGTATTTTGAATCAGCTGAATCCATTGTCGTCAAACAATTAATCGAGATTAAGGTTTTTGTTTATGTTATGTCATACTGTTTATATTTTACTATATATTATACTATATATGTATATATTTAATATACAAAAAAATGTCTTAAATATACACATTTATGTGTATTTATACATACATAACAAATATACACAGTACACATATTATGGATCGTGATAAACTGTTTATATTTTATGAGATGTGTTTAACAATCTTCATCAAAAATATTAATAACATTTTTTATTAATATTCTATTTTGTATTATGCATTTATAATATACTGTTCCTTATCTGTATGTCTTGTTATAAAGTAAATCAATTTGTTTGTTGAGCATGATATCAAAAAACGGACAGGCTGCATTTCTTTAGTTATTTAATTGTTTAACACTCTTAAAAATAAAGGCGCTCGTGCCCCAAAAGAACCTTTTTTGTCTAAACGGTTCCATAAAGAACCTGAAGAAGCGTTCTGTTTCACAAAAGAAGGTCTTTGGAGACGCTGTGAAGAGCCTTTTAAGCGTCAACATTTTTAGGAATGATTTATGTGTATTTCTGAGTGCAGAGGTGTGTGTGTGTGTGTGTGTGTGTGTGTGTGTGTGTGTGTGTGTGAGAGATGAACGTGTGATAAAGAAGCTGAGCGCTCTCTGCCCCGCAGCGGCCCGGTCCTGGAGCCCCGAATCCTGCTGGTGTCCCACGACCTTCCCAGCAGACTCTTCCAGCGCTGGAGCTACAAGCTTCTGGACGAGTCTGACAGCCGGAGGACGCTCGTCTCAGAAGAACAGAGCCCTGAGAAAGTCCTGAGCGACACCCTCCATCAGGTCCTGAGACTCGGACAGCACCTCTTCAACAAAACACACCTGACCACGGTAGAAACACTCAAAACATTTGAGCAGAAACATCACATTGAGCACGGAGCTTTCATTGGGACGCTAATAACATTATTGATAAACAGTTCATATCTTTTTATACGACAAAAAAAGTGTGCATGCAAAGACCTCTGACTTTTCAGGAACTTTTCAGGAATATCTGCACTTTTAAACACTTTTAAGTAATACAATGCAAGCATAATTATGAACATGAGGTTAAGAGAATAGTGAACTCTTATATTAATGATGATACGAGTGCCATGATATTGTTGGAATTATCACCCATATGACATATATTTTAAATAAATGTCAAATATATGTATAATGCATGGAAATGTAATATATATATATATATATATATATATATATATATATATATATATATATATATATATATATATATATATATATATAACATTTAAACATTTATCATACAGTATAAAATATGTTATATATAAATATAATATATATATATATATATATATATATATATATATATATATATATATATATATATATATATATATATATATATATATATATTATTAAAAATTCTAAAGACCTTTCTGTTTTACACCTTTTTTAGAAAGTTTACACCTTTCTGCTTTCTATTTTAGCAATTTTATTTTCTTCTATTTTTTTTTTTAAATCTGTTTTACTTAAAAGTGTGCGGTAGTTATGCTAGCAGATTGCAAATTAAGGCGTACTTAAGATACTAGGCTAAACAATGCATTCACACCAATAATTATAAATCTAATGATAAAGGTAATGTTTTACAAATGATTCTAATTCTGTGAGAATATGGAAATTCACGATAACAGAGCAGAGGAACAATGTAGTTGAAATGATGTTCAGGAGTTATCGTGGTGTGGATGCTAATATCTATGCTAATATCTATGCTAATATAGTTATCTTGGTGTAAACTGGCCTTTTTGTGGTGGTGGACAGTAGTTATCATTATATCTATCTTAAAACGGGAAGCTTTTGTCACTATTCTCTTCCAGAATAAAAAAATGACTTTGTATTATGAACCTCATTGACAACAAAGTTATGCTACATCAGTTCGTTTGTAACGTAAGCGCCATTTTGAATAGTAAATGATAAATTATGGCTAATGTGATCTTCCAGGATCATTCTAAAAATAAATATTAAGGTAACTGATGCCTTTATACAAATACGAATATAAAACGAGCCGTTTTTAAACAGGCGTTTGCGTTCAGATTTCTAAAATATCGACACGTGGGTGACATTTTGTGGGTACATTCTCAAGAACAAATGTGGATTTGCCAAAGCAATCTTCCAGGATGATTATAGAAATCAATATCGGGGTAACATGCGGTCTTTTATACGGTATTGAACGTAACGCGCGCCATTTTTGAAAAAGCGCTCGGAATTCAAAAAGGCTACGTCACTTGACGCCTGAATGACGTTTGTGGACGCAGGTGATTCCGGATGAGGCGCTGAAGGACGCGTCACTTCCTCCTCAGGCCGCGGTGTCTCGTCTGCTCCGGATGGAGGCGCTGTTGAGTCCTGCGCGTTACATCAGCGCGTATCATTCACCGTTACACCAGCGCCTGGACTCCGGTAACGCGCGTTACTTTCTGCTTAAAGGGACAGTTCGCCCTAAAATTAAAATCGCTATCATTTACTCACCCTCGAGTAGCTTTATGAGTTATGAGTTTCTTTCTTCTGTTGTGAGCGCAGACATATTTTTATAGTCAGTAACCAAACAGCTCACGCTAGCTATAGTCACGGAAGTGAATGGCTACCGTCAGCCGTTTGGCGAGTAAATGATAACAGAATTTTCATTTATGGGTGAAGTGTCCTTTTAGAGTCTTTATACTATTTTCTTTAACGTGACAGCAGTATATGATTTAAAATATAGCGCATTTATAATTTACTTTTATATGCAGCACTGAAGTTCATCACTGTGTTATTCTGTTTGACGTTTAAGTTTTGTGGGCAAACAGACAGCACGAGTTAGCGCTGAACGTGTTGTTTTGTGCATCTGATCGTTTAAGGACATGTTTTCGGGAGTTTTCGTCCCACCACAGTGTAGGTTTGAGAGGTACGTGTGGTTTGAGGTTGTGTGGAGCATGCACACGTCAGAGCGCCTAAAGATGCATCCCCCCTCAGGTGTTTCTCCTGAGAAGAAGACCCCAGTGATCTTTTGAGCCAAATTCTAAATATGGCCTTTTCGTGAAATGTTCATTTTATAGCTTGATCTGCTGGCGGTCAGTTTTAGGAGAAACATCTCAGATGAAGTGAGGTTAAGTGAAGACTCCAGGGGAATGTTATGTCTATTTTTTTCACATTTTCTCATCTAACCGTCAACCAACCATCGATATACTCTTTAATCTGTTTTAAAGAAAGCACATTTGTTTGCGCATGTCATTAATATTTGCCATTTTTGTGTATTTTGACAGAATCTGTGTGGCCTGCAGTGGAACCTCTTAGGATTATTTGAACAACTTTATTAACACTTTTTAAAAAAATATCTACTTTTTACCTCAACGGGTTTTAGTAATGCTTGAAGCTGTTGAATACAATGCGTTATAAATTATTTTAATGCATTAATTATGAATTGTAATGCACCTTATAATGCATTGCATGCAACTGTCACCACAATAAATATAATACTTATCTATTAATTGTTACACCTTTAGTCAGTATAATGCATTGAAACACAACATGCTACCAATTTCACATCTGCAAATATTATAATGCATTTAAGTTTACATATAACACATTCATCATACATAAACGGATCTAATATAAATCATTATTATATTAGATCGTTATTGTGAATGATTCATCAGCGGTTATACCAAACAAATAAATATTTGTCTTTATAATACTTGAGTAAAATGTGATTTTTTTTGTAACTTCCATCATTTTTTAAACAACTTTCCTTTTCAGAAGAGATTGCTTAAAACAGATTAGAGATTCACTCAAATCAACTAGATACTAGTTTAAACAAACATGCCTCATCATTCGTATAAAAACATCCTGTTGGATAATCTCGCTAAATGTGAATATTCTCATCGAGAAATGAACAGAAGTGAACAAACTAGAATAAAGCGCACGCTCCAATGTAGGTAATTAAAAATGGTTTTATTATCGAGATCACATTCTGATGAAGGACGTTGTTCTTTAAGCTTCTTTAATGAGATTTTGAACATCCCATCTCAAATTATTCCAGTTTTCCATTTAAAACACACATTTTGACACACAGGGCCTCTTCATATAAAACACAAAATGTAAAAAAAAAAAGAAGTCTCTGAGGAAATGACGCTCTGTTTATTTGGCCCCCGTTTATTCAAGTGTAAATGGATCGTGAAACCCATCGCTAAGAGTAAGTCAATGAGAACCGGACAGGACGGTGAAAGAGCATGCAGCAGTAAACGTCCAGCACACGCGGATACACCGGCTGGTCAGGTGGTCAACCAGACTTTAACTAGTCTGCTAAGTGATACTGATCAGATATACGTGAGGCGGTGAGGAAAGAACTGTTATTTGCGATGAGAGGTCTTGGATATTCGCGCGAAAATGCATGGTTTAAAGCAGGGGTGTCCAAACTGGGTCCTTGAGGGCCGGTGTCCTGCAGAGTTTAGATTCGACCCTGCTAAAACACATATACTATGCACGTCTGAAGTACTTGATTAGCTGGATCAGGTGTGTTTAATTAGGGTTGCATCTAAACTCTGCAGGACACCGGCCCTCCGGGACCCAGTTAGGACACCCCTGCTTTAAAGGAATAGTTTACCCGGAAATGAAAAGCGCTCGACCTCGGATTAGGACGATTTAGAGAAACGTCTGAGCGGCGGATGTGAATGGGTGCCGTCACAGACACGTCACAATAACACACAGGAGAAGACGAGATGATTTCGTTAAAAATACATCATTTAATCATTTTTTTTTATTAATAATGACACTTCCTCCAGTGAAAAAGTCTAAATCCAGCAACCGCTTAGTCTTGTTAAACGGTGCAGGATTCAGAACAGATCTCTTTTTCCCCGGAGGAAGTGTTATTATGGACTTAATTAGATCATTAAACCTCTCCAGACATGAACCGATGGCCTGTGTTATTGTGACTCTCATTCTGACGGCACCCATTCACTGCAGAGCATCCAGGCCGGGGAATATCCCTTTAAAGTCGCTCTCTCACGCATCTTAATGCTTCCCGTTAGCAGCCGATATTGTGAGCTGGAGCATCTGCGTTACCTGGGTATTTCTGTTCTTGCCACAAAGCTATAATAGAATGCATTAAAAGTGTTTTTTAAGACGAAGGTTACATCGTAGGTGATGAACGCAGAAGCATGCGGCAGATTTACAAACATCTAGTTAAGACATCATTTTCCAAATGCACTTCAACAACATTTCCCGATCCTCGCGTGTTTGTTTGTGACGTATTAAATCTACTTCTGATGTTAGCTAGCGGGGTCAGGTCCGGCGGCGTTGTTCAACGGGCTTGTGCTGATAAAACCCCCATGATATATAAAAGCGAGCCTCGGCCAACGAAACTACAAAACCACCGCATCGAGATACGAGAAGCACGTTCAGATCCACGAACATGTGAAGACGCCTCTGCCTTCCCGCTCTAGGACAAAGCAAATCAAAGCTGCGAAAACGCCTAAAAAAACACGTTTATAGACTCTTTACACGTTGCATTTTAGACTGGCTACACCGTTTCCCTGATCTACTGGTATCCTTCTGGATGCATGCGTCACCTGAAGTCAAATTTAGTTTGAGATGGAAAACAATGGAGGTGAAATCCACGAAGACTGACGATAACTCACTCGACACGCACATTCACGTCAGGAGGACTTTAAAGTCCCGCTTTCAGACTCTGGCACACAGCAAGCATTCGTAAGAGGTAAACGTGTGACTTCGGTTTAATCTCTGTCGCAATCCGGAGCTCTTTTTCGGTTGACTCTCCAGCAGACACACCGGAGCGTTCTCCCGTCGTCAGAGACCTTCACAGGAACCGCGGCGCTGCATCGAGTATTTACACGGACCGGAGTTGTGTCTGAAGCAAAAATAATGTCTGTTTTGTTTATATACATGTATATGTTTATATAGAGAGAGACTGATAAATATTTGACCTTTGCTCCTATAGACTATGTACAGCGGAGAGAGAACAGCATGAGCACATGCTAACACTTACAGCAGGCTTTGTGATGGATTATTGATCATTCGGCCCCAAAATCACGGAAAGCCTGGAAATATCAGGCGGTTTTAACCCCCGAATGCGTGATGTGTCTAATAGAGGAGAGTTTTGAATCATTTAGGGCCGGTTAGACGATGACCTTTGACCTTTACACCTCATTTCCATGGTGTTTTTCCTTTTATGATGCACGACATGTCTACAATATCTGCTACTATGTTTTATTGCAGTGGTCTGATGCGTAAAATACTCTTATAATACATCATTTAAAAATATAAGACCATATCTGTCGATGTGGGATTATGAAGCTGTGTTTTCAGTATATTTATTTACTAGCTAATGCGTTAAATTATTCCTAATGTGTGTGTGTGTGTGTGTGTGTGTGTGTACACACACACACACACACACAAAACTATTTTAAATCCAGTAATCGATCATAAGGATGGTCCTGATTGAAATGAACACATTCATAAACTGCCCTTGCTGTTTTCTGCTCAGTAAGCACAGTCATATTAATGTTAATGTAAATATAAATCATTTATATCTGTTTTAGGTTTGATATTTTCTGTGATATACTTCTTTAATTTTTACAGAGGTCTGATGTCAGTACAAACACACTTTACTTTACTTCATCTCGCGCTGAGTTTTTTCCCGGCGTGAACTTTTCGATTCACACGACTACTGAAAAGTTTGGGCTCAGTAAGATTCGTATTTTTTGGAAAAAGCGAGGACACGCTAAACTGACCAAAGGCCTTCTTTTCAACTTACTATTCATCCGTGAACCCTGAAAAATAAAATGCACCAGTTTCCACAAAAATACTGTGCAGCACGACTGTTTTTAACACTGATAATAATCCCAAATAGTTTTGGAAATCGGGATATTATTACGGTCTCTGAAGGAGCGTGTGACGCTAAAGACTGGAGTGATGGTGCTGGAAATATTCACAGCGTTTTTGAAGTCACTGTTAATAATATTTACTGTATTTTTTGAGCAGAAGAGACTCAAAATCTTACTAACCCCAAACTTTCTGCCCGTCTGAAACGAAGGCTCACATTCACCAAACACACAGGGACGAGCGGACTGGGTCTGTTTGTGTAGTCGCTGAATGCTAGTCTGGGTTTAGACACGATGAGGTTTCGCTGCGTTTGTTCCTACACCCAGAACACACGGCGCACAAACCTCAAGGCAAAAGTGCAAGAACTCAGATAAGGCAAATAGAAAACAAACCACATGGAAAAACCGCAAATACATAAAAAAAACACAAAGAAGACGAGACCGGCGCTTCAGATCCTGTCTGTGGGTCAGTGCAGAGGATCACACGGACTATACAAGGTCCTCTGTGCGGGGAAGGGGGGAGTGAAGGATTGTGGGTAATCAAAGGGCGGTGCTCTCCGACTCCTCCTCCTCCTCCTCCGACTCCAGAAGATCCACAGAGTTCCCGTATCTCCCGTCCAGCTCCACGCTTATTATAGGAACGTCCAAATCACACCACGAGTCTGAGGACACACACACACCGACATTAAAACATGAGTAAACACGGGAAGGACTTGATCGGGACTGCAGAAAATCAAACGCCGAGAAAGCTTAAAAGCAACCACCTTTGGGAGATTTCTCTCAACTTTTTCTTGCAGAAACGCACATCTCAGACCTCCTGAAGCTGGTTGCCTCGAACTTTCGATTTTTTACAGTTTTTCCATAATAACTAACAGATCCTTGTTAACGTGCTACAAAAAGTCTGAAAGATTGTACATATTATTAGAAAAAGTACTAATATTATTAGTGTAGATGCAAGATATTATGTATTTTTTAAGCTATGACTCTTGATTAATTTAATTTTAGGATAGAGATCCCAGTTCTCCTACAATTATCAAAACAAAACATTAGACAACCAAACAAAGTAGCCTAATATATTTATGTAATTAATATATATATATATATATATATATATATATATATATATATATATATATATATATATACAGTTGGTGTCAAAAGTTTACATGCTCTTTTCAAAATCTGCAAAATGTTATAAGAGGAATCGTATAAAATGCATTTTTTTTGGTACTGACCTGAATAAGATATTTCACATAAAAGATGTTTACATAAGAGAAAATAATAATTACATTTATAAAAAATGACTAGTGATAGTGCTGAGATTTAAATCACCTGAACTTTAGAACAAAATGATTTTGCCTAAATATCATAAATTTTTTTATTAATTCAGTAGAAGTTACAGAAGCTTATATTTTTCCTTATTTTCCTTATATATGAGTTCCCCAGGTTCTCAATGCAGGGTGAAGGACGTGTGTGATGATGGGAATCAGCGATGATCACTATGAAGCACTGCCGTGGAAAATCACATCTGTTTTGAATGAACAGCTGAAGTTGGACGTTCGGTCACGAGGATCATACACACACACACACACACACACACACACACATGTGAGACGGGTTTGAGCGGGTCAGGTGTGTGTTTGAGCTGAAGGACGGATGGAGAGCCATGCGGGGCAGAACAGAGCCATGCACAGCGTTAGAGACACACACGCAGCCCGGGACGCTGAATGACAGCGGGAGAGTTTACACACACACACACACACACACACACACACAGCTTACCCATCGGAACCAAAACCACCGACAGCAGAGATCAGACCGCTGCAGATCACAACCACCACCAGAGAGAAGAGAAGAGAGCAGCCAGAGTCACACGGGATACATGACGCACACACACACACACACACACACCTGCACGCCTGTACATAATCACACACACCTGCACACACACGCCTGCACACATGCGTGCACGCTTGCACACACACACATGCACACCTGCACATAATCACACACACACACACACACACACATGCACACCTGCACATAATCACACGCACACCTGCACATAATCACACACATAGGCACACCTGCACACACACAGATGACCTCCCAAATTTAGCGAATTTGTTTTTTTAAACAGAAGCCTGCGCGCACATACACACACACACACACACACACACACACACACACACACTCTGTACAGCTATCATTGTGAGGACATACACTGACAATGCAATCTTTATCTTCTTACCCTAAACCTATCCTTTACCCGATTATGACCTGTTCCTAAAATCAAGTCTTGGCCCTCAAACAGGCCTTTAAAGGAGCTGTTTGGCTCATTCTCCAGTTAATAAGTAGAGTTTTAACGTTTCTGAATCCATTCAGCCAATCTCCAGGTCTGGCGATAGCACTTTTAGCATAGCTTAGCATAGATCATTGAATCCGATTAGACCAGTAGCATCACGTTCAAAAATGACCAAAGAGTTTCGATATTTTTCATATTTAAAACTTGACTCTTCTGTAGCTATATTGCGCACTAAGACCTGCGGAAAATTAAAAGTTGTAAGCTATACTCTCATCATTCTTAATTATAACGCCAGAACGTCTTCGTACGCATCTACAGAAGAGTTAAGTTCTCAACATGAAAAACGTGATGCTACTGGTCTAATCGGATTCAATGATCTATGCTAAGCTATGCTAAAAGTACACATGCATGCACACACACACACGCACACACACTCACACAGACACACACACACACACACACACACACACACACACACACACACACACACACACACACACACACACACACACACACACACACACACACACACACACACACACACACACACACACACACACACACACACACACACACACACACACACAGACGTCTAGTTAGACTTTATCTTTTTATACAGAAGCCTACTACTGTCTTCAACCATTAAGCCACATTAACTGATTGCAAACTCTTTTCAGAAAGGCAAATATTATCCATATTTTTGAGGTGAATGTAATATTTTAGTCTTATCAGCATTGTCGAAGTGTCATTGAATTGTATTAAAAGTATCTGTAGGAGTAACTTCTGGAATTAACTTTACAGTAGGGTTTACCTCAAAAAAAGACTTTTTCCAGTCAGTGACATTTAAAAACAGCACTTTTCACACACATGTGACTGAAACTCAACGACATCAAGCACTCAACTCTTTCCCTTACAGCTGTCTGTTATTCATGAGACAACGCTTCTCTGCCAAATACACCATTTTCCATGTTTTTATAGTTTTGCAGGACTGGGGAGCTAGCACGCACCTCCTAGAAAGCGCTGATCAAAAACACAGAGCAGGAAGAATCTCACACGTGAGCGTATTCATATCATCAACACTAACTGCATATAAATGAAAACGGAGTGAAGTGTGCAAGCTTTGAGAGAACTGACGGACGATCTAATGCTTCTTTGCTTTGATAATATTACTGAATATGATCCAGATGCAGTATCTGAGTTAGTTTAGAGTTATGAAGTTACGAGAAAAAAAGTCTGAATCGCAATTTCGAGCGGGAAAAAAGACACGTTCTCAGAATTGCGAATTTATATCAAGGTTTAGTCACAATTGAGACTTTATATCGCAATTTAGAGTTAGAAAGTCAGAACTGCGAGATGTAAAAATCGCAATTACGAAAAAAAAGTCAGAATTGCAATTTTGAGCGGCGAGTGTAAAAAAAAAAAAACCTTATACTTGCAATTTAGAGTTTTAAAGTCAGGACTGCGAGATGTAAGGTCGCAATTATTACAATTAAAAGCCTGAACTGCAATTTTGAGCGGAAAGAAGACACGTTCTCGCAATTGTGACTTTATATCTCGCAATTTGTAGTTATACAGTAAGAATTGAAATTTTGAGCGTCGAGTTTACATCTCATGAATTCTGACAAAAAAAACCCTTAAACTCGCAATTTAGAGTTATAAAGTAAGACCTGCGAGATGTAAAGTTGCAATTATGAGAAAAAGTCAGAATTGCAATTTAGAGCGGAAAAGAAACATGCGAAGAATTGCGAATTTATGTCACAATTTTGACTTTATATCTTTGGAGTGAGAAAGTCAGAACAGCGAGATGCAATTCGAAAATGAAAATCGCAATCGTGAAAAAAAAAGTCAGAATTGCAATTTACAATTTACTTCTCACAACTGTGATTATATCTCACAACTCAGCCAAAAAAAAACCTTAAACTCACAATTTGGAGTTATAAAGTAACGATCGTGACTGTATCTCGCAACTGCTAAATAAAAGTCGGGTGAGCAGATTATGTGCTGATCATCATTTCTGGGTGAACTATCTCTTTAAGGGACACGTGATCCAGGTTTCTTCAAGAGTAAGTCGTATTGAGGTTGCTTCCAGGAGGGATGGCCGTACCTGTAGACATGCTCTCGGCGGCGGACAGGGCGTCCAGCGGCGGCGGCGGCTGTGGGGGGGGCAGGCTGGGTCTCTGCCGGGGGGGTTTGGGCCGTGATTTGGGCAGCGTCCCGCCGAGCGTCTGGCTGTGGTTGTGTCCCGGAGACGTGAGGACCGAGCTCTGAGGGTAACTGAAGCTGTACGAGGACGGGGTGCTGGGGGGCGTCGGGGACAGGCTGACCGGAGACGGACCCGGGGACAGATCCGACACGCAGCCCGACGGAGAGTACGGGCCCTTGGGAGGGATCGGGGCCAGCTTCTTGGAAACTGAAGGATCACATACCGTCATAGCATGAATGCACGAAAGAAATTCACTTGAAATGCATCGATCGATGATCCTGGAGTCATCAGCAGCAGAAATAGATCAAAATTAGATTTTTCTTTTGTGCTAAAAACCTTTCAGATATTAAGATCATGTTTCTGTTTTCTTTGATTAGTAACATGCATTGCTCAGAAGTTCCTTTGAACAACTTTAAAGGATTTTCTCAATAGTTTTTGCACCCTCAGAATATCACCATATTTCGACCAAATATTGTCCTCTCCTAACAAACCAGACATTCAAAGAAAGCGCGTATCCGGCTTTCAGATGATGCATCAATCTCAATTTTTTTTTAAATGTACCCCATGACTGGTTTTGTGATGAATGACGTTCGCGAGGACATGCATTCACTGACGAAAACGAAATAATGTTAGGGAAGGACAGCTTGGGAAGAGATTGTGTCGTTCGTCAGAAGACTGTGACGTAATCAGTATTTGCCGTGAAAACGAACGCTGTTCACTGCGTGTGTGTGTGTGTGTGTGTGTGTGTGTGTTTTATCGCACCTTTACGCAGCGTGTGAGGACTCTGGTCTGAGAGCTGGTTCTGTCCAGCAGAGGGAGTCGTGGGAGAAACCCTCTCTGACCAATCACAGGAGACGGCTCCTTGCTCTTCTGACTGCTGAGGACACACACACACACACACACACACACACACACACATTGACCTCTGGACAATGAGATGAATAAAACAGAAAACATGCAATTTGGCAAAAAACATTTGTCCCCAGTAATGAGGTGAATCTGACAGAAGTACTTGGTTGAAAAATAATATAAAACTAAATGCAATAAAATATGAAATCAATAAATGAATGCACCCATTAAATGTATGAAGTCACTTCAAGAGGGTTTAAAAAATGTCAAATATTATTTATTTGCTGTACGCACGTCGACACTGAAGCAGGAAATAGGTTTCTTTTAGGGGCCGGTGAAATAAATATCTATTTTTAAACACTTAAATAAATTGCTAAATAAATTAACAATCAGAAAAGTGTATAAAGGGGTTGGTGGAATAAACAAAAATCTTATTTTTAGAATATTTATAGCCTAATGATTGATAGACAGATGTGTGTTTTGGTGAAATAAATACAAATATTCAGACCTAATTACACAAAAATGAATAAATAGCAGTATGGGAGGTTTGGTGAAATAAACGGTGTGTTATATAATCGAATAATATAGTATATGTAATAATATTAGTTAGAATTGTTGCAAAAAAAAACTTTAAAGGTTTAAAAGGTTTTATTTGGTGTTTGTGAAATAAATGCAAAAAATGTTTATCTGACTTAAAATGAATTAATTCTGAAAAAAAGTTTATTTTTTAGTTCACACTGTTTGTATTGAAATGTCGGGCGGCGCAGTCGGTGGGCTTTAGGGGGCGCTACGTGTTTTCACGACGATCAATAATATTTACGATCAATTTTAGCTGGACATACGGTCGCAGGGCTGCCGTTAGGGAGCGAGCGGGTAGTTAGTGGGTTAGTGGTAGTTACCTAGGCACTCTGAGTCCTCTCTCTCGGCCCAGCAGCGGGGGTTTGATGTAGACGGGCTCGGAGGGTTTGGGGTTGGAGTTGATGTCTAGGGAGGAGGAGGAGGACAGGAGGAGCGGAGGCGGAGGAGGACTGAACACGGACCAGCGGCTAAACGCCGAGGGAGGAACGCATTCGGGACGCACTCGAGGGTGAGGGAACGAGGAGGAGGAGGAGGAGGAGGAGGGGAGAGGGAACGGGTACGGAGGGGGCGGGCGCTCCTCCTCGGGGGAGGGACAGACGGGACAGGAGTCCCAGCGATTGGATGAGGCCTCGTCGAAGCTGAAAAGATTTGCAAGATTCACACGTGAAACTGTCTGAGATCAGCAGCATCTGTGTCGTTACCATGGCAACACAAACCATTATTAATATATAACAGTCACCGACGACTCTGATTGAATCAATAAATTGTTGATTGATTTGAATGTGTATTGTGAATAATCATTTTTAATGTTCAATCAGTTTGTTAAAAGTTGAATTCATTTATTACATTTAAATATTAGAAATTCTTTTTTTGGCAATATTAGCAATTATTAAGTCAGTCGAATAGTAAACAATTAAATTATTAATGAATATTATAAAGGATTATTTTTTTATTTTTATAAATAGTAATAAAAATGTTTTGTTAATGTTATGAATATTAATTATTTATTAATTATAATTTAAGTAATTCTTGCAATTACTATCAGCGCTCAGTCAAGTATTAGATTATTGATCATGTACTTAATAAAATAATAATAATAATACATTTTATTCATATTTACTGATATTAATACATTCATATAATTAAGTAAATTAATTAAACATTAAAATTAAAATTAATTCTTAAATATTACATTATACGTCATTACTTCATGTTCTTATGTGAATAAAATATAAGAATTGTTGTTATTATGCCTTATTATTAATTATAAATTATAATTATAATTAAATTATCAATTATTCAACTCTAATGATTTAATGGTCAATTATTAAACTTTTTTAAAGATTGTTATTTAATCAATTAAATTATTTAATATCATAACGGAAAAATATGAATATAATAAACCAGTAATTGTAAATTTATTCATAATGGTTTTTTGTATTATGGTATATTGATTATCATTGATTAATGTTATAATTCATACTTGTTTTGTTAAATATTTGTAAAAATAATAAAATCAAGTATTTATTTTAAGCATTAATAAAATGATTTTGTAATATTCATGCATATTAAACCAAATTAATACTACATTTTAGCACCATTTTAGTAACATGTTCATATTGAAACTTCAACAATTAAATAGCTGATTAGGTTTGCAGGTATAAGCTGATTTTAGGGGTAGTTTTCCACAGATGTGATGGACAGAGCGTATGTTTTGAACCCGAAGCATTCTTTAAAATAAGGTTAATTGTGATGCTAAAAGTGATGCTGAGCGTATCTCATACAAGAGGCTTGGAGATATCCAGGAGAGTAAAATACTGATCAATAAAAAGCATGCAGAAAGCCAAAATAAAGTAGTTCATGCAAATTCTTCTGTCATATACTACATCAAAGTGAATCAAAGTGATGCAAAATAATGTGATGAATTAATGTTAGTCTTCGGGGGGAATTAAAAAACAGAGAAGGGAATAACTCAACTCAGTTTCAATTCAGCCAACTAATTCATAAAGTGAGTATTTCTTTGCTTTAACTTCCACTTTCCAACTTCCAGATTTTCAGTCTTAAGGAACCGTGCATCAATGGAAAGCTGATTTATTCCAAATGACGTTAAATCGTTAAATGACGACTGGTTTTGTACTCCAGGGCCATTAATATTCATGACGTCCTTATCTGGCTGAGTTGAAACGAGCAGCAGTCATGTGACGTGTGGGTTAGATTCCTATTGGCCGCCTCTGTTTACCTGTACCTATCAGCGCTGATGGGGGGCGGAGTCTGTGAGGGGGAGGTGGAGAGATCGGCCGGCTGCTCGGGGTTCAGCGAATCAGAGGGCTGCGGCTGAACGCTGGGCGGAGTCGAGGAGCTCTTCCGAGATGAGGAGGAGCCTCTCCGAGAAACCCAGGAGGTGTCCATCACTCGAACTCCCATACTGCAACGGGGCAGAGGCACAGCCAATCACATCCCTCACACGTCATTAACAACACCCCGTCTGCGGCATGCGGCCCGGGAAGATTTTTTTAAAAAGAAATTAATGCTTTTATTCATCAAGGACGCATTAGATGACGGTAAAGACTGTATAGTTTACATAAGTTTCCATTTCAAGTTGATTCTGTAAAGTAATGATGCTGAAAACACACAGAAATAAATTAGACTTTAACACACGTTCAGAGAAAACTGATGTTTTATGTTTTAAAAATATTTACAATATTTTTGATCAAATAAATGCAGTCTTGGTGAGCAGGAGAGACCTCTTAAAAAACTTTGAGTGACCTTTAAAACTAATTAATTAATTAATTAGTTCTCCGACCCTCTAATTTTAGAACTCTGTATTTTAATTCTAATTCTATTCTCTAAAAAAATAGCATGCCCTTTTTTTGCCCTGCACTCTATTAATTAACTTTCTGCAAAAAAACCCCCAAAAAGACCTGGCACTAGCTTCTCTGATCTTTTTGTATTCTATCGATTGCTTTCAAATTTTTTATTGCACAATTAACGAACGCAAAAAACAGGCTTCTAACGCTAGCTTGCGTTATTCTATTTCCTATTCTACTTCACAGCACTCTCTAATGCAACGCTCGGAAACAGCGGGCGAGCGGGAAACAGAACAGGAAGTGACAGAAGCTTCACCGTACCTCTGGATCTTCCTAATGCTGCGTTAGTGGAAGAAAAGCAGAAGCGTCAGTGATTCAGAGCCAAAGAGAGCAGGCGAGCGCATGCACACGAGCACAGAAAGAGCACGGACCCGTCTTTCTTGTAGAACTCCAGCATCATGTTGTCGGTGGCGACGCTGAGTGGGCGTCGGCTCTGGTCCTGCTGCCTGCGATCCGATTGGTCGAGGTCCGGCGACGGCATGGAGCTGTAGTTAGCGTTGTGATTGGTGTGAACGGGACTGCCGTAGTTCCCCGTCACGTTAAACTCCATCTCTGCCAACACAAGAGTCACCAAACGGCCCCGGGTGAGCACTGATGCGAAAAACACTCCAGAAACAAGTTGTATACAATATAAATCTATATATATATATATATATATGTAAATATTTTCTAAATAGATACTGTATGTGTGTGCCTTTATACGTTCGTGCAACAAATATACACAGCATAGACATATATTATCTAGACGTAAGTGTTATTGTGGATGTGATTAGACGTCACCTCCGGGGAAGAACCAGTCAGCGTGCTGGATAATGGGCTCAATGATCCCCACGATCTGCAGCGAGACTGTGGTCATCATCTCTGTGATGTTCCTGAGAGACGTTCATTACAGCTGTCATGCCATTTCCTTATTATGATGCTGATGACGTGTGTGTGAGATTTTTTGTGCATGTGTGTGTGAGATGTTTGGGTTCATGTCTGTTGTGTGTGGTTTTTTTTGTGCATGTGTGTGTGTGAGATTTTTTTTGTGCATGTGTGTGTGTGTGATTTTTTGTGCATGTGTGTGTGTGAGATTTTTTTGGTTCATGTCTGTGTGTGATTTTTTGTGAAATAGATTTTTTTGTGCATGTGTGTATTTGAGTGATTTTTGTGCATGTCTGTGTGTGTGTGTGTGTGTGTGTGTGTGTGTTAGCTTTTTTGTGCATGTATGTGTGATTCTTTCTGCGCATGTGTGTCATTTTTTGTGCATGTGTGTGTGTGTGTGTTGCTCACCCCTCTGTATGCGCCCACAGCAGGTTTGGCCCGAGAACGATGGCAATGTTTCCTGGCGTCATTTTATTGTAATCCTGATACTCATTCATCTTGGCAAGAAATTTTATCAAATACCTGGAAATCCAAAAATTAAATAAGGTTAATTCATGTTAATGTTCATTCACATTTTTTATTAATTTTAAATGAAACTTTAATTTAAGAAGATATATATTATATAGGTTATATATTACATAATGTTGTTTACATTTATTTTTCAATAAAAATATTAAATTAAATATATTAATATAATATATATATATATATATATATATATATATATATATATATATATATAAAATCACAAAATATAAAAATATAAATAATGTGTTGTATACATTTATACACACACACACAAAATAGTAATACATCAAATGCACATTACATTTTTTTCATATTCTAATAGTTATAATTAGAATATGAAAAAAAAAAAAATATATATATATATATATATATATATATATATATATATATATATATATATATATATATATATTATATGATTATAAATTATACCTAAATAAAATGTTTTAACAATTTTACAAAAAAAATTTTTATACATCATATATGTATTTGACCTAATTTGACCTAATATATGTATTTGGACTCACTTGAAGTTGTTGCTGTTTGCTGTAGGAAGTTTCTCACATGTTGATAACAACGCCTGCAGACGC
Source organism: Puntigrus tetrazona (assembly GCF_018831695.1). Taxonomy (NCBI): domain Eukaryota; kingdom Metazoa; phylum Chordata; class Actinopteri; order Cypriniformes; family Cyprinidae; genus Puntigrus; species Puntigrus tetrazona. The sequence continues at coordinate 1,297,116 of NW_025047944.1, read as the reverse complement.
TTGTCCTGATCCGCAACACTGCAGTCACACACACACACACACACACACACACACACACACACGAATAACTACACAAGCTTACTATCAATAAAGTGTTACTGTTAATGTCACGTTCACTCACTTCGATGACTGAATCCAGTCGTCATACAGGTCAAAGGTCAGCAGGGGTTCGGGCAGCTCGCGCAGGTAGGATTTCAGAGCACCTGCGCAGCACACACACACACACACACACACACACACACGTTTCAATTTGACCTTTAGTTTTATTGCATGGCAAAAACGCGTTACCTTGCCAAAGCACTGATGTAACGGTGTTTCTGAGCGCTCTCAAAGCAAGCGTTGCACGCTATCTACTCTACCTGTTAAAGGATCTCACCTGCGATGGCGTGCGGATCTGCTGAATATTCCTGGAAGTCCAGCACACCGCAGTCCAGCGACGCCTTCAGCTTCTTCAGCTTCGAGGCAGACGGTGCGACTCGAAACAAACCCTGACACAAGCACACAGATTGTAACGAGCAGATGCAGAATAGCGTGAAGAAGCGCATGCGGTTCATCCTGTGTGTAAGCGTGCGCTCACCTCCTCCTGAAGGCCGCAGTCCAGCAGCATGGTCACACACGCCTCGATGGGGAAGGCGATTTCTCTCCCGCTCAGAGTCAGATGCTCCTCTAGAGGTTTCCCGAAGCACGGCTTCTCCACCCACGACTCTGAAACACAGGACAACACCAACGGGCCATCATTAAAATAGGACATTATTATTAAAACATCATATAAGAATTAATTAATTGCATTCAAAATAAAAGTTTTTGTTTACATAATATATGTGTGTGCATTTATATACACATGAGAAATTATGTAAACAAAAACTTTCATTTTGGATGCAAATAATTGCAATTAATCGGACTAATAATAATGTATAACACTGAACTAAACTATAGTTATAATAAAATAAAATATTATGTAACAGTAAAAATCTTATTAATAGCATTATTAAAAATATAACACAGAATTGCATAACATTAACATTAAATTATAATACTGAAGTATATAAAGTATATTAATTTTATTAGTAAAACACATAATGTAAAGGTAAAATAAAATACATTATAGACCTAAGATTTAATTATTAATTAAATGACTGCATTACATTATAATAAACTATTACAACATATACTAATTATTAAAATAAATATTGTATTACATAGTAAATTATTATAGCTGTAATTATTAAAATATTATATAATTATTATAATTATTATTTTATTATTATAATTCAATTATTATTATTATTATAATAACATAATATTAAGATAATATTAAATTTGGTAATGATTTTACAGACCCATTAGTTACTTATCAGCATGCATATTACTATAATATTACGCATTTATTTAGGCACACATTAATGCCTTATTCTACATCTTCAATCTAACTATTAATACGCAGGGGGAAAAGACGTAGTGAACAAGTGTTACCTACACTAAAGAGTTACCTTAATATATAACAAAGCAAAGCAAAGTTTACAGTCAGGTCTGTCTTCTCACCCTGCTGCGCTTTAATTTGTGGCAGAACATTCTGAAGCAGCTCCAAAGACTTCCTGTGGTACTCGGCCTGGACCTCGATGAGCTGAAAGAGCGACGGAAAGATGTTAGCGGGACAAACGCAGGCCACTCTTCTAACCGAGTGAAGCACTCACCGTCTGGAAGTAGTTTGCATAGTCCATTTCTTTGGCCACGAAACTGTACATGTCCGCCGAGAGCTGATCCTGAAAAACACAGACACGAAAAGGATGCTGAGATGTGCGCGTCACAACCAGGCATGACCTAGCGACAGAAAGAGAGGGAGGCTCCACCCACTCTACAGATCTCCATGCGATTGGCCGCCTCCTCCATCTCCTCCCTGAGGGCGTCGGCTTTGGCCCCGGTGGGCGTGTCTTTATTGGTCAGAGTTGAGGATTTGGACGACTGGTGCCACCTAGAGGTCGCGTTAAAAACACATTTACCTGCTAGATTTGAGAAAATGTGCAGTAAATTGTGAATATTCAACGAAGCATTTTATTTTAGGCATGCATTAGTCAGCCTTATCAATGCAAGTTCGATTTTTAATAAACGCTTTGAG
>NW_025047944.1:1260000-1280000 GCF_018831695.1 Puntigrus tetrazona | reverse complement strand
TCTCTCTCTCTCTCTCTCTCTCTCTCTCTCTCTCTCTCTCTCTCTCTCTCTCTCTCTCTCTCTCTCTCTCTCTCTGTCTCTCTCTCTCTCTCTCTCTCTCTCTCTCTCTGTCTCTCTCTCTCTCTCTCTCTCTCTCTCTCTCTCTCTCTCTGTCTCTCTCGCTCTCTCTTTTTCTCTCCAGTCACAGATTGTGAGTAGATGATTCAGAGCTGATTCCATTCTGATTCACGAACAAATCACTTAGTCCAGCTGAATCACTAGCTTGTTGAAATAAAAAGATTCAAAAGAACAATCCAGTCACTGACTCAATGATATTGATGATTAACGACATGATTAACGACACATAAATGATTCTTCATGCAACGCATCTTCTGATAACTTTCAACATAATATAAGAAGTACATATGATGCTTAGCGTGAAAAAACAAACTAAATTCTGATTCATGAACAAAAACTCATGAACAGACCAAAAGTCAGTGAACTACATTTGATTAATAAATGATTTGAATCTAAGTTTGTGAACCTGATCAGTCGGTTCATTAAAAAGATTCAAATCTCTGACTTAATTGATCCAATCAGAGCAAATCTCAAATCAGAAATTAATCGTGAATAATGACTGTATTCTATAAATCCATTCTGATGTTTTATAAACAAATCTCAATCCCCATCAACTGGTTTACGGGTCAAAAGAAAGATTCAGCCACTGATTCAGTTATTATCTCGACTCAACGATCTTCGTGATGCTTTGGTGACGTTTTTGGAGCTTAACAGATGAAATATCATCGCATCCTTCAGAAAAACTCTTCTTTTGCGTTCCAATGAAAGAAATGCCATGAACTATACAGCCGGGAATAAAAGCTTTACTGAAGCATCTCCGTTCGTAACACACTAAATAAAACCCCTGAGAGCGTGATGAAAGCCATATGAAGAACATAAGGGAAGTGTTTTCATATTCATACTTAGGTGAGTGTGGTTTACAGTAATTAGTGCCGTTAACAAACAAACACAGACGCGCTCAGCTAATGACTCACGGGGTAATTAGGGTCAAACTGAGCTGTAAATAATACTAGTGCAATGCTGTTGATTTAATATCAGCCTGCAGGGATCCTGTGAGGCTAATCGAAGCCATCACAGATAATATTACACTATATTAACCACCGCGTGCACATAAAACGAAGCTATATATGCTATATGCATCGGTAGGAAGGGAAAACAGACACCTATATATTTCTGTTATAAGAGAAAAAACTGTGCTGCCACCAAACCTTTGAATGGTAATGTACATTTTTTTTTATTTGCATTTATTTAATAATATAATCTGTGCTGTATGTAATTTTTTTAATATTTTTTTTTATAATAGCAAATGTTATACATGCAAAAAATAAAAGGCAAGATGCAATGAAAGAAAAATATGAAAATATGATTAGATAAATATATTTAATTAATCAGATTAATTCCAAATAATCAGTAAATAATTATGAAAAAAAAGTGCTGCCAAACGATTAATTGCATCCAAAAAAGTTTTGGGTTTTCGTAATGTGTGTGTGTACGGTGTATATTTATTATATACACACACACATACAGTAATTATTTAGAGAATATTTACATGTATATATTTACATTAATTAAAATATATTTAATATATAAACCCTACCCTATTTTTCTTGAATATATGCATGCATGTGTGTGTGTGTGTGTGTGTGTGTGTATATTGATATATACATAGAATACATTATGTATATAATACAGTAAACACACATGCATTATGTATTGGTTTCATTTTTACGCAGTATTTCAAGTTCAAGGAACTACTGAATGAGGATTTCCCAAACCAAAGAGCGAACAAAATAAAAGTCCTGCAACCGAGCAGCGCTAATGTGTTCATTTTACATATAAATTGGTTTTTATAGTCCGAACCGACATTACCCAGCATGCTCTGGTTCCTGCACAGACTACAGGCTCGACGTGGGATGAATCTCCATCCGGAGACTGTTGTGTTTGTCTAAATCACAATCCCACGCGTCAGTCGGATGTTTTCTGCACAGCTCCATCATCTCTTTAACCCTCAGGCACGTGCATAGCCTCGTCCGTATATTGATTTATGTTTTAAAGCGTCTCAAAAACACACTTCTGCTGCTCTTATCTGAAAACACAGGATGCTCAATGCATGTAAACGTGATTAATGTCAGCGCTGCATCTGTAGTTGACTCGACGCACATATGAATGGACTTTCAGCTCACAAGCTTGAACACCACAGGACTTCTGGCTACGAGAACAGAGCTTCGTTATTCAGACTGAAGCCCGACAGAAGGGTTATGCAATCAAAATAAATAACTCTGTGCATTAAATGCGAGTGTTCTTCAGTCATGCACGCGCATTTAGTGCCGAAACGACTGCTGATAGATCACAAAGAAAAAAAAATACGATTAAAAATTCTCAAATGTTTTACGAACGCGAATACTTGATTGCGATTGGTCAGCGGAGTCCCTCCATACTCAGACACTTCTGTGCAACGATGCTAAACTGTACGGTTGACCTCCCGTTGACCTTTAAGCACTTTTCTACACTTAAAATGCAGGATGCTTTGCTCTCTCTGAAGAAAGTTCTGGTGAAGACACAGCCTCCCAAGGTGCTGTTGGTGAAGACAGCCTCCCGCGTCGGTGACACGCTGTCAGACGGAAGCAAAAATAAACCTGAAACCCGCCTGAAATAGCTCCTTTATGCTCTTCTGCATGCCGACTAAATATTCACATTTAATAGCACACTCATGCAGCAGTAAGACAAATAGGCTTTACAACCCATGGTGCATTAAATGAGCGAGATCAGGAGTTGTCTCAAAGTCTCAGCAATGCATGTGAATGGGTGCCGTCAGAATAATCCAGTCCAGGATTAACATCTGGAGAAGATAAAAGATCAAACTAATCCAGCGTTGTTAACTGAAACAATGTCCATAACTCGTAATAACTCTTCCTCCAGTGAAACAAATCCATCAAAATCCAGCCACGGACTTCTGCTTGATTTTTGAAGGCTTTTTTACTGAATGAAGTGAGTCTAACTGACAATCATCTCAGGTCGAGCCCTAAATGTGCGTGCATTGAGGAAAAAGCGAGTTTTAAATATATTTGGACTGCATAACCCTTCAGGTGGGCTTCAGTCTGAATAATGAAGTTCTGTTCTTGTAGGCTGTGTCTGTTTCTATCAGCTGTTTGGACTGTCCTTCTGACGGCACCCATTCACTGCAGAAACAAACCTAATCTTGGACGGCGCATGTTTCTTTAAACGGTGCAAATACAGGCAATACTCCGGATGAATATGCCGTGGATGATCTAAACACGACTAATGACTCCGTTCATCCAAATGAGTCCTTAATGAACTGCTGTCTCAGCTCCTCTGAAATCGCTAATTAATCTGAGCTCGTTTAGCTAAAAACCTCTCCAGCATTTGTGCTTCGTGAGAAAATGAACGCCGGAGTGAAAGATAATGTCGCTGATGTTGTTGAGTAGGATCGCCGTTTCTTAAAACGTTCGTATTGAAGTCTAAACAGCCGATCTTGAAGGAGTTGTCATTCAACACACATTAGAGCACAATAACGTTTATAACCCAGCGCCACATCGACCCGCCGCTGCTCGAAACACAATGACTTGCATTTTTAATGGACGCTGCTGTTCTTCTCCCGCTGTCCGTCTGCATTTGAGAGAAGAACGCAAACACAAGTCACGTGACACCAAAACCCACTCTATTTACTTTCTGATTCGTGTTCCTGGTCTGGCTTGTGAATGATTCATCGCTGAAAGAAACGAGTGTTTGTCTTCGACGCTTTTCTTCAGAACTGGCTCCGCCTCTAAACGACTTTCCTTCTCTGATGACATCACTATTATGAGTTACGAAAGGTCCATGTTCTGGTTTTGAGAGTCCCAAACAAAAGGATCGCAAGGTTAAAAATCACCTGAATTCCTTATAATATGCGTTTTTTGATCTTATTTGACTCCCTAGTGATTCATGTCTCCAAACTCCTCCAGTGATTGGTCAGTTTCATGTTTGTGAGTTTCTATCGCTCCTAAAGCGACACCTAGTGGTCAAGAATCAACTTACATTTTCATCCGGACCAACGGGAAAAGACCAAAAAGTAGGTGGTGTTTCCAATGTTGAAGTCAACATGAAACGGCTCGAGATTCGCTTTAAAAACGACTCTTTTCAGCGACTCGGAGTCGACAGTAACTTCGTGCACGGCGCGCTTTCGGATTTAAAACTTTGCGGGATGTTTCCATTCACTCCGATCTTTTTCGTAACGCAGCTCTTTCTCGCAAATCCGTCGGAAAGAGACGGCAATCAGATGTGACCCTGGAGCACAAAGCGGCTCGAAACCGACATGTACACATCATCTGGAAGCAGAATAAAATGACGCCTGGTTTGTCAGGATGGGACGAGATTTGTCTAAGTATTCAAAAATCACCTTTACATTTGTCCAAATGAAATTCTTAGCAATGCATATACCAATCACGAATAAAGTTTTGATATATTTACATGCATGGAACATGATCTTCACTTAATATCCTAATGATATTTGGCATGAAAGAAAAACGGAGTGACCAACAACGCAATGTAAAAATACCCCTGTGCTGCTGACAGGCTCACGATGATCGTATCCCCGACGGTGACCTCTATATTCGATAACGGCGTTCAATGCAGTCGAGTGAAAACACCAGACATCTGAGATCGATGGCACGCTCAGAAAACTCCCCTTTCCCGTCCTGCCGCTTCGGGGTTAGTCGGCTGCATTGTGTGAAACCCTCAGCCAGGGAGGCATGACGTATGACGCTGCCATTAATATTTAAACAGAGGTTTCTGTTATGTAACCATAGAGTTTTTAGCATTCGTGCGGCACAACACTCTCACTGCCAGTGACGAAGAAGCCAACCGTGATCATGCACAACGGTCGGGTGATTAACAGACATCTTTTGCTCAAAAATCAGCCTTGTTAGTCTACTAAATACACTTAAGACGTTAACAACTTGACCAAAGACTCATAAACAATGCCTACAACTATTAATTTTACGTTATTAATTAATGCAGTTGCAAGCTATTCGATGTAATGAAGGCATGTCCTTCGTTAAATCGGGGGTCCCTCGACTGATCTCCAGAGAATCTCCTGAAATGCATCGCATTAATGACAAAACAGCATCACATCATGACGCTGGAGTAACTAAGACACACAGTCCCTTCCAATATTTATAATAAAACAATAAAAGCACCGGAATGCAACATCTACTAATCTTTAAGAAATACAAAGGAATAAAGCAACTGGGTCAGACCTAACAACCTAACAAGTTAGCTGAGCTCTTTTTTCCTCAAACCGAGCAGATAAATAAGAAAAAAGGACATATCGTGATGAAACATTGCACACGCACACAGCAATCCGGGTTATTATTTAAAAAAAATGTATTATTTCAATTCATGCTAAAAATAAACATTTATTGAAATAAAATATTTAAGAAATAAATATTTAAATAATATTTAATGAATATTTTAAAAACGTAAATAATGCAACATTTTAACATAATGTAGCATTAAATATGTAACGTAAATAATTTACATTTACATTAATCAGACACGTTTATCCATCACTTTTATCTTCTTTTTTTATTTAAAAAATATATTTCAGCTAGTTGCATTTTGTTTTTAGTACTGATTAACTAAAATATCTAAAACTGAAACTACATTTTAAAATAATAAGAAAAAGCATGCATGTGTGCATAAAACTGGTAAATGTTCATTTAAATATATATATTATATATATATATATATATATATATATATATATATATATATATATATATATATATATATATACATATATATATATATTTCAGATAGTCAAAACTAAACAGAAATAAAATGAATAAACTATATGGACATATGCATATACAAAAAAAAATGTGTAAAATGGCATGAATATTCAACTAAAATTGTTTAAAATAAAATAAAGACTAAACAAATTTAAAATATTAATTGTAAAATAATAGTATAACATATTATTTCTATATTATTTAACGCTGACAGCAATATATAGATTAGCTATAAAAATATCCTCATATATATATATATATATATATATATATATATATATATATATATATATATATATATATATATATATATATATATATATGTTTCAAGCTATTCTACACTACTGAATCAAACAAAACACTGGTATCAACTGGTGATGGTCAGGACAGATAGACAGATCGATAGAAATATATAGATGTCAGAGAGGCAGACAGATCGAGAGAGGCTGATAGGTTTGAGTGGGTCTGGGGTCAGGACAGGTGAAGGATGCTCCGGAGGCCCACATCAGGACCGGTCTCCATCACAACATCACTAAACCACTAAACCCCAGATCAGGATCACATCTCCTCAAACACAGACCTCACGACACCTCGCGCTAGCGGCCGGTTCTGTCGTTTCCATTCCGAGCGTCACGTTTATTACATGTGAACAAACGAGGCGAAGCGGGTCGTTTGTTCACGACGCGTCGACTAATCGCCGTTTGCGCCGTTCTTCGGCCTTCGTCGGCGGCGGGAGAGACGGATGAAGGTGTTTTACCTGCCCACCGTCTGGTTGGCCAGTTGTCGCATTCGGTTGAACTGCTTCTTCATCTTCCTGCGATTTGCGCGTGAATCCCGATGGAAGAAACACCAGCTGACATCCCCCACTTAAAGAACAACCGTCGGGAAATAGTCCACGGCTCGGGCCATAACGAACGATCCCTCTTCGGCGCGCAACCATCACCTGTCGCGAGTGAAAACGCCAGAAACCATCATTTGCGCGTTGCGCTCGACACTCGGGATGCTCCGCTGAGCGCTGGTGACGCGGCGGCGGCGGGGGCATTGTGGGTAATGTAGTTCCGCGAGACTGTCTGGACTACAACTTTGGCAGGCTGAAGGTCGCGAGGACGTCTCGTGTTCAGTTCATGAGATCACAATGAAGTTTTAACGTCCAAAAATAACAATAATTCCAATGAATAAAAAGATCGAAATGACATGCAGGTGATAAACAGAATTCAGTGTTGTGTTTTAACATATTCGTCCTGAAAAAAAGGCAGAATTTACGTAATATGTTTGTGTAAATAAATAAATACAATTGAAAACAAGACTAGCGGTGGGCTACTAATAAGAAATAGTTATCCTAACAATGTTGCCATCTTGTGGATGTCTAGAAGAAGTACTGCGTCCACAGGGAATCAATTAAAAATAATCATTTTCATACTTTTGAAATGAGCGAATAAACGAACGAATTAATAAGTATATTGAAATATATACCTACATTTGGAGTGAGAAACATTAAATGACGATACTCATAATTTAATCATCATTAACTGTGATTTAAATGATCATGCTGTCAACTTTGTATCGTTGGGTAAATATCATATTCATGCATGTTTGTGAAAAACTTTATTCTTTAAAAAAAACGAAATAGAAAGCTCTCTTTATACCTCATTATTGTTTGTACTTCCGTTGATTCTTGCCCCGTTTGCCCCCTCGTTGTTGCTATTATTGTTGTAAGTATAAGAAGCCAATTATTATTTATGTTGATTATTTGTATTATTTATGATGGATGTGTCTAATGTGGATGGATGTTTCCTGTCTTGCTGCATACAATTTGTAATAATAATAATAATAATAATAATAATAATAATAATAATAATAATAATAAAAGAAGAAAAGGAATTTAAAATAATTAATAATAATAAGTTATTAAAAAATATGGCAGCAAATTTATACAAAACAATTTTTTATTGAGTAAAACCATTTATTTATTTAGTCATTGGGGCGTGTCCTCTGCGCAGAATTGGTGACGTCAATCCGCGCATGCGCGCCGCGGAGTGTCAGAGAAGCAAGATGGCCGCCCTCAGAGGGGGTCTCTTGACCCGTGCTATTACTAAAGCAAAAACACCGGGAATCTCAAACATTCTCCTCGGAACTAGAGCAGGTGCTGTCTTACATGTCTGTTATCTTGTATTATGGGAGCATACGCTTTAAAAGCAGTGTTTTATAGTGTCTGATGAAGGATAACCTTCGTGTCAAGGCTGCGGAGCTAACATGCTAAGCCAACCCGCAGTGTTTTTACGTGATTTGTGAACAAATGTGATTAATTGCTGTTTTGTTTTGCACAGTATACATTAAATGTCGTTTTTGTTTTTATTTCTACATGCGTATCTTCATAATGTGCAATCGCGTTGGCTCCTGGTTGTATATTATATGTTATAGGATGCATGTTGTTAGATTATAGATTTAATTGCTTATTATCAGTAATTAAACTAGCTATCTAAAATACAAGTTTATAATGTTTTTTATTTGTTTGTGTCTGTACTGTCTGAGTTCTCTTTTTACCGTGTGTTATGTATATTCATAATAATATTTCTACATTGTTTTTCAGCATCTGGTTCTTCTAAAGACATAATGCCCGGTCCGTACCCCAGGACTCCAGAGGAGATGGCAGCAGCGGCCAAGAAATACAACATGACGCTGAAAGATTACAAACCTTTTCCTGACGATGGCATGGGGTGAGTGTCTCTGCCAACACTTCGAAGGAATGAAGCATTTTGTTTCCGTGAAGATGAATGGATGGTAATGTGTTTAAATGCGTTGCTCAGGTACGGCGATTACCCCATGCTTCCTAATCGATCACAGCAAGAGAGAGACCCCTGGTATCAGTGGGACCATCCTGATCTCAGGAGGAACTGGGGAGAGCCCGTGAGAGCAGCAGTTTAACACTCACCCTATACATCCTGCTTCTCGTCCACACAAGTGATATTATTGCACACAAAGCCGTTTTTCGGACACTTGAATAGTGTGCACATTTTGAGCAAGAATAATTATTAAACGCACTATATAATTCTGCCGTAAGCTTTAAAATAGCCAAATGGCGTCGGACACAAACGAACAAAAACGTGCCGCTCTCTTCAATTCCATCGCAGGCTTTTCGGAAGAATTAGGCTGTGGAAAGTAACGTTTAAAGACTCCAGTCCATCAGTTAACGTCTTATGAAGCCAAAAGCTGCGTGTTTGTGAAAACAAATCCATCTTTTTAGCTCGAATACAAGTCCGTAATCCTTGATGACGTTTCCTCCGGTGAAAAAGTCCATCTCCTGTCAAAATCCAAACATAGACTTAATTGTTTTAGCGCTGTTTTGTACGCAGGGTTTCTTCTGAATGTCTTGTGATGTCTTCTTTAGATGCACTGGGACTTTGACATGTACATCAGGAACAGGGTTGACACGTCTCCGACCCCCGTGGACTGGAAGTCGATGAGGAACCAGCTGCTGGGGTTCCTGGGCTTCATGCTGCTGATGTTTGGTTTGGGCGAGATGTTCCCCTCCTACCAGCCTGTGGTGAGCGTTATTTTAACATCAGAGAGATACCTTTATAGTTTTGATTACTACTTTGATCATCATGAGTGTCTTTCTCTTTCCAGGTTCCTAAACAGTATCCTTACAACAACCTGTATCTGGAGAGAGGTGGAGACCCTGACAAAGAACCAGAACCTGTCAAACATTATGAAATCTAATGCTAGAAACCTGTGTTTCGTAACTTATGTATATTTCTCTCTAATAAAGTTCACTTAAATTAATTTTGTCGGATATGCCATTTCTTACCTTTTGTTCATAAGAGACCTTAAACTGTCATCAGCATCTCATTATTTGAAAAACAATTTCATTTTTAATAATAATATAACTTTAAAAGAAAAACAAAGAGAACATATGTTGTTTTAAGTGGAGTGTCTGTAGTTCAGATATGTTAGTTACATTCATTTTATATATATATATATATATATATATATATATATATATATATATATATATATATATATATTTTGTTAATTTATACTTGATCATCAAGGCATCTAAATGTTTTGTGTGTTGTGTTAGGCTAACTAAGTTGGTTTTGATTGCTCCTATTGTCTTAATTTCTAAGTTGCTTTGCATAAAAAAAGACGTATATAAGTATGTATATACATGTGTGTATATTTTTCAAAAGTTAATTTTTTTACATCAGATGGGATGCAAGTAGTCAGTCTTTGAACTAAAAGTCAAGCAATTAATATTGCGTTTAATAATGACATTAAGTATAAACTATGACAATAACCAATGTAATGTGTGTGGCTTGCTTTTTCACATTTTTTCAAGTTTGACTCGGGGATAAAATCTCCTAAGTATTAATAAAAAGATTGATATGGCCACTGTTGACTTTATATTTTAATTAAGCGATGTTGGCAGTAGTAGAAAAATATAAAGCGCGTCGAGCAGATCGAGTCTTCGTTTCGTAAACGCAGTCCCTCTTCGGCTGCCGTACTGGACTACAATTCCTCCGCGGACTACATTCTCCATGAGTGACGCGCGAGGAGCGCCGCTAAACTCTCTTCAACACACAAACGAGACTAATAATCACAAACAGCCGTGAGTACGCGCTCAACACGTACTGTAATCTGACGTTTTTAGGATTAACTCGAGGTTGTGGTGTTGTATTGTGTGTGATCGCGATCTCATCCGTGTGTTTGTGGGGTTTTGTGGAGAGCAGACAGTGAGCAGCAGGTTAATGCTAACGCTAGCAGAAGATGACCAGGAATAAACTACTGTGATTGCAAACATACTTTTCTGCTCTATGTTGGCTCCCCGAGACATTTATCACACATGTAGTTTATAAAGGATGATAAATGAATCTGATACTGAGTCTGAGACGTCTGTGCTGTGTTTGACACACGTACATGAGTTAAGTTCCTCTCTTTTAGGGATTCCTATTAAGATAGTTGCGGGAATGTGTTATCAATATTGTTTGTGATTGTTTTTATTCAACCTAGTGTTAAGATAGGCGTTCTTTAGGCTGGTCTGACGTTGTTAAAGCAGATGAATGACCTGTCAGAGCTGACAGATCGTCTCATGTTCCTGTCTCTTCAGGATTTTGGAGGAAGATGAGGGTGAAGGAGATACTCAGGACGGCGACCCAGGCATGGAGTCCTGCTGCAAAGCATCCCTCGTACCTGGCCTTAGGTAAGCGTGTGTATGTGTGTGTTTTCCCCTGTCAGTCGATCACGCTCTGATGTGCTCTCGTACCTGCAGGGACGGCGGCGCAGCAGCTGGACGCGTCCTTCAACACCAGCGCCGCTCTGGAGATCTTCGAGATGGATTTCGCCGATACGTCCATGGACATGAAGCTCAGAGGAACTTTACCCACTTCCAACAGGTCCGTTATTCTGGAAACTCAACGATTTTTGAGATATCATACAGTGCCGCTGCTATATGATTTATTACACAGCGTACCATCCATACCTTTTTCTGCACTTATTTGACCAAAATACTAGTGAAACAGCTGTGAATGTGTGTTAAAGTGTCATTTATTTCTGTGTATTTTCAGCATCATTACTCCAGTCTTAAGTGTCACGTGATCTTCAGAAATCATAATAATATAAATCAACTTTTCTAAATGTTATTAATGTTGAAAACGCTTATGCTGCCCAATATTTTAGTGGAAATTGTGATGCATTTTCGTTTGGATGATTCACAGATGAAGTTCCAAAGAAAAGCAGAAATCTGTCTTTCACAGGTTGAAAAGGTTTTGCATACAATGCAAATGCAAGTTACACTGTGGCCATTGTTTGTGTAGAATCAGGTTGGGTTAGTGTCTGATCTGAAGGTATTCGTGGAGTGATTGAATCATGGCTGGGTGTGTTTGGGAGGTTTATTGCAATCTCTTTCCACACTCAACTGTACAGAAAACATTTAAAAACTTCTCTGTTTTGACACGAAGTGATGGATTTACAGCAGACTGGTGACGTTTCTTCCTCGAAGGTGAATTTATGTAGATATTAATAGCGTTTCCTCCCAGAATTGATAGAATAGCAGAAGTACTGGTTGAGCGGCGGTGTGCCGTCACCCTGCGGGAACGAGATCAGTGTGTGATCTCACGTGTGTGAACATGTTTCTGACACGTCTGTGTTGTGTTGCTGTCACTTTGTTGGTGTTATCAGTTTGTCATTTTACAAATGGAGAACACTATGGATGGAATTTCCAGTTTTTTCTTGGACTATTTGTTAATTTTGTTGTAACAAATGAATATAATTTTAATGAAATAAAAAATATATAATTAATAATAATAATTTTACATATATGAGAGATTAATTGTAATTCATTTATACAAAATAAATAAAATTTTTATTCATATTTATCGTATATATTTTTAAATAAATATATTTAATATATAAACTAGTGCTGTCAAATGATTAATCGCCAAAAAACAAGATTAAGGTTTTTGTTTATCTATTGTTTGTGTATTTATTTCATGTATAAGCACACACATACAAATGTGATACATATATTTTTTTGTAATTGCATGCAAGTTTTTATTCATGTGAATGCATGTGTAATATAAATTATATGTGTGTATTATATATATACACATTATAAAAATAAACACTTTTACTTTGGATGTGATTAATTGGAATTGATTGTTTGACAGCACTAATGTAATCAACCTATTGTTTTCTGAAATATGTACATGCATGTATATTTATTTATTTATATATACATAATAAATATACACCACGTTATGTTAAGAAAAACATTTAATTTGGATTGCATTAATTTTATTAATGTGCATAACTGGACCTTAACAAAAGTACATAAAATGTGTTTTTGCAGATTAAATCCCTGAGTGGGGATCAGCTAGTGCTGCACAGAATGCTGCTGATTTTAATATTATGATGGATAATATTTTAAGCGTATGCAAAAAGTGCTGAATTTGTGCAGTTGTAATTGCAATTACAGTGGAATTGTAGCTGAAAATAATTGAATCCTCTCTCCCTTTGTGTGTCTCTGTGTGTCTCTCTGTGTGTGTGTGTGTGTGTGTGTGTGTGTGTGTGTGTGTGTGTGTGTGTGTGTGTCAGGTTCCACAGTCTGATCTGGGTGGGGTTTGATATGGAAGTGAAGGACTCTTCCGGGCGGCTCATAGGAGGCAGTGAGAACGGAGCGGTGAGCGTCTTCAGCCCCGACTCCATCCTGACCTCGGGAGAGGACGCCGTGATCGGACAGTCCAACAAACACACCGGCCCCGTCCGTGCGCTCGACTACAACCGCTTCCAGGTACAGCTCAGACTCGCTTCAACCGGCAAAAATACCAATTCTGTCTTTAATTACGACTTCAAAGCTACGAGAGACCCAAACAGGTTGACATATACACAAGGTAAAAAAAACCCACTTTCTTTTTCTTCTAATATTCATTTATTTTTTATCTTATTTACACAAATGGTTAATTTTTCCAGTGACTGGTCAGTTTCGTTTAAAGCAGTGTTTGTGAGTTTTAAGCGACACCTAGTGGTGAAGAATCAATTTACGCTTTCATTTTCAACTCAAAGATCAACAAGTGGACGGAAAATGCGCTAATGTTTAATTTTGGGATTCGTTTTAAAAATGACTCGCTTCAGTGATTCAGATTTGCTGGAAAACGTCTCTTAGAGCTGCGTTACACGCCGCATGAAATGCGTAAGAGTGGCGCTTTAATGACCCTTTTAGCATCCGATCACGTGGCGTGTGTTTCCTCCCCATCAGAGTAACCTCATCGCCTCCGGAGCCAACGATTCAGAAATATACATCTGGGACTTGAACAACTTCAGTAATCCCATGACGCCGGGCGCAAAGTCCCAGGTCAGGAGCGTTCCTTCACTTCGGTTGTGCTCTGAATGGTTTGCTCATGTTCATAGCGTCGTAAAGTGACTGCGTTTGTCTCTGTTTCTTCAGCTCTGTGAGGTAAGAGGAGGGTTGCTGGTTCTTGTGAGGGTTTGTGGTGTTTTTGCTGTGGTTTGGGTTTTGATTAATCTCTTCTCTACCTTTCGTCTCACTAAACCGTGGGTTACTACCTAACAATGAAGTTCCTCTCCTGAGCGGAGTGTGTTTACGGGAAAGACACAGACGTTCTGGTGTGCTTGTGCATGTTACTAAATATTAAACTTGATATATTCATATTTTAACGGGTGCAGAATGGGTATAGATAGATACGAGGTCATTTCATTTTAAAATATATGCTTTATGAGTGTGTAAAAGCGCATACATTAATATATGCATATATATTTTAATATTAGAATAGAGGTGTTTAATGGTATGTAGATGGATGAGGTCATTTTATATCAAAATGCATATGTTTTATTATTGAAATTGGTGTCTAAATGGATATATATGAGGTCACTAAATATTAAAATTAATATTTTCTATATTATAATGGGTGTATATAGGTAAATACATATGAGGTTATTAAATATTGAAATATGCGCTTTAATATAGTATAACGGGTGTCTAAAAATGTATAGATAGCTTTAATGTTTAAAAATGTATAAAAAATGTTTTATATTTAAAGCTTTAAATATATATTGTGTGTGTGTGTATATATATATATATATATATATATATATATATATATATATATATATATATATATATATATATTTATTTATAATGCTTACAATGTGTATCGTTTTAGTATTTAGTGACCTGTGTATATACATAATTATGTATATTACAATAATATACTATATATTTCTCTTATTTTAATTTAATGGATGGTTACTTGTATCAGGTTACACGTGTTTTACATTGATGTATATTTTACTATTTTATATTGGGTGTCCAAAATGGCTATATATAGATATGCGGTTATTAAATATGCAAATAATTAAAAAATTTAATATTATTATATTTCTATATGGTTATAGGTCGATATATGAAGTCACTAAATGTTTGTGTTTGATATACTGTGGTTTAATATATTGTTTTATTATAATGCTTGGTTAAGCGGGTGTATACACAATATAATATATATTTCATTATTATAATGTTTGGGTTTTGATCTTTAAGACCTCTTTGTAAAGTTGATGTAAAGCTCTGTTAAAAGCTGGGTCATTCTCTAATAAACCGTGACGGTGGGTTGGATGTTTGAATGTTTTTTGTTTTACTGAGTGTTTTGTGTGAGGTCTCAGTGTGTGTGTGTGTGTGTGTGTGTGTGTGTGTGTGTGTGTGTGTGTGTGTGTTAGCCGGTGGAGGACGTGAGTGTGGTGGCGTGGAACCGTCAGGTGCAGCACATACTGGCGTCTGCAAACCCCAGCGGGAAAGCCGTGGTCTGGGATCTGAGGAAGAACGAGCCCATCATCAAGATCAGCGACCACAGCAACAGGGTAAGAACGCACACACCCTTCAAGCCGGGTGACGTCAGGCGTGTGTGGGAGACGTGTGACGTGTGCTGTGTGTCAGATGCACTGCTCGGGGATGTTGTGGCATCCTGACGTGGCCACGCAGCTGGTCCTGGCTTCGGAGGACGACAGACTTCCGGTCATACAGATGTGGGACCTTCGCTTTGCCACCTCGCCTCTCAAAGTCCTGGAGAGCCACACCAGGTAGAGATTTACACGGACCCCTCCAGACTCACTGCTGATCTCCTCAAACGCGCTCCTCTCAATGTTTCAGAGGGATTCTGTCCATCTCGTGGAGTCAAGCCGATCCAGAGCTTCTGCTGAGCAGCGGCAAAGACAACCGGATCCTGTGCTGGAACCCGAACACCGGAGAGGTGCGTCATCTTTTCTGTGTTTGTCAGACGCTTCTATCTTCTATCTACAGCATTCATAGTTCACTTATGATCGGTCAATGCGTCCCCTGAAAAACAAACCTGCTAGCATCGTGAGACTCTCTGCCGTGTCTTTTGTGTGTGATTTAATATTTAGATTCTTTTTTCAAAGATTTCTTTTCACAGACGCAAATTAAAATAAAAAACTACAAATAAAAACAGTTGACATTTGAAATTATTTTAGTCCAATTTTTTATTATATTTAGAAATTTAAAAAGTTCTGCTAAATTATATATTATTATAAAACTAATACATTTTACAAATTTTTATGACAAATAATACAAAACAATATATAAATTAAGTTAATATTTATTATCATTATTATTAGGGTTAATATTAGGATTAAAGGTCATTTTTGTATGGTTTATATTTTATATTATTTATATTATATTATATTAATATTTGAATGATATTATCATCATATATTTATCTATTATTATTATATATTATTATTATTATAGAATGAATACAATCATAAATTGTAATAATTTAAATAATTGCTAATAATAAAATGCATTATTTTTAATACAATTAAACAGACATTTATTACATATAATGCATTTATAAATTTTCATAATGCATCTGAATTTTGTTGTTGTTATTATGAAATGGTTAAAATATAGAATGTAAAAAATCTAATACATTTAGTCATTTGAATATATAAACAATTATTAAAATTTATGAATAGTATTAATTATTGTTTTGATGTTAATAATTTTCTCCAACAACCCAAATCCTAGAAATGCGTTGTTTAGGGATCTTTGATCACGTTTGGCATGTCCTGACCATCAAGCCTGGTCTCTGGTTTTTGCAGGTGATTTACGAGCTGCCGACGGCCAATCAGTGGTGTTTCGATGTGCAGTGGTGTCCCCGTAACCCCGCCCTCCTGTCCGCCGCGTCGTTCGACGGCCGGATCAGTGTGTACTCTGTGATGGGAGGACGTCTTCAGCAGCATCAGCACAGCACGGTGGACCAGGTGAGATAGCTGCGCTTCTCTGAGGGATGACGATCGCGTTCCTGACTCCTGATGGTTTGTCGTCCCCTGGTTTAGATCTCTGCCTCGTTCGACACCAACGACCCGTTTGGAACCGGCCAGGCTCTTCCTCCTCTGCAGGTTCCTCAGCCCACAGTGGAGACCACCATCATCCCTCCTCTAAAAAAGCCGCCCAAGTGGGTACGGAGGCCTGTAGGCGCATCTTTCGCTGTGAGTATTCTAGGGATGTGGAGATACGATATACTTCTTCTCTTGATTCTCTATTTATTTAACAACAATCTAAACATATATGAACTAATAACAAGGAGGTCCCTCAGGGCTCTGTCTTGGTATCAATCCTGTTTTCAGTTTACATTAATAATATTTCTCAGGTTATCTGTAGTCAGAAACAGCTGTATTCACTTATATGCCATTCTTTGATGAAACGGCCCAGGATAGCATTAACTACTTCAGTTTAGTTCTAAATGGCACAAAAACTGAAGTATCGTGGTTTGGGAAAAACCAGCAAGGTAATGAAGACGGCATATCTTTGGATGGGACCAAAATTGAAGTCGCTTTTTTATATTAAAACCTCAGACTCTGGTTTTATAGCTCTTTGACTAAAAGTTAAATCTAGACTTTTTTTGTATCGAAATAGATCTGTGTTTACCACAAATGTCTTTGTTTGGTTGTGTCTGAATATAATGATGTGGCAAATAGAAATTTTCTGGTATTATTTTATATATATATATATATATATATATATATATATATATATATATATATATATATATATATATATATATATATATATATATATATATATATATATATATATATATATATATATGTATATATATGTATATGTGTGTGTGTGTGTGTGTGTGCGTGCATGCATGCATGTGTATGTGTGTGCGTGTGGATGCATGGGTGTGTGTGTGTGCGTGCATGTGTGTGTGTGTGTGTGGATGCATGTGTGTGTGTGTGTGTGTGTGTGTGATGTGTGTGTGTGTGTGTGTGTGTGTGTGTGTGTGTGTGTGTGTGTGGATGCATGCGTGTGTGTGTGTGTGTGTGTGTGTGTGGATGCATGGTGTGTGTGTGTGTGTGTGTGTGATGCATGCATGCATGTGTGTGTGTGTATGTGCGTGTGGATGCATGGGTGTGTGTGTGTGTGTGTGTGTGTGTGTGTGTGTGTGTGTGTGTGTGTGCGTGCATGCATGTGTGTGTGCGTGGATGTGTGTGTGTGTGTGTGTGTGTGTGTGTGTTTGTGTGCATGGATGCATGCGTGTGTGTGTGTGTGTGTGTGTGTGTGTGTGTGTGCGTGGATGCATGTGTGTGCCTTAAGTGTATTGTAATGTATGTTTGCATGGAGATATTAATTCTTTTACCAGGATTTTATTGAAATAAGCAGCTGTTTTTAATGACGTGCCTTGTTAAATAAATAAAGCAGTTCACTTCCAGAAATAAACTTTATATAGCGTTTAGATAATGTACTCACCCCCTTGTTATACAAGATGTGTTTCTTTCTCCAGTCGTGAAGAAATTGTTTTGTTTTGTTTTTTTAAGGGAAACATTTATGGTATATAATGGTCTTCTATGGAGCCTCCGAGTTTGAATGCAGCTTCTAAGGGTCTTTTCTTGTCTTGTTTTTCCTTGACTGGGATTGTTTAAAGCCTTTTGATGCTGCATTTTGGAAGTTAAACTCTGGGTCGCCGTAGAAGTCTATCACAGAAATCCTGAAATGTTTTCCTCAAAAAAACGTATTTCTTCAGTGACCGAAGAACAAACACATGAGCGTCTTCCACGACAAGTACATTTTTGTTCTGGAAGTGAATCGCTCCTTTTAAAATGAGTTTTAATGTGTTGAACGTCCTGCGTGGGCTTGCTTCGGCCTCCTTCAGTTCGGAGGGAAGCTGGTGACGTTTGAGGGCCCTGTCGTGGCTCCGCAGCAGCCGGCCCCGAGGCAGGTGCATGTGAGTCAGGTGACCACAGAGACGGAGTTCCTCCAGAGGTCGGCGGAGCTGCAGGCCGCTCTTCAGTCCGGATCCTTCAGCAGCTACTGCCACGGCAAGATCAGCAGCTCCCCGTCCGACGCCGAGCAGGACATCTGGAGGTTCATTATGGTACAAGCATTCACACCAAACCACAACTCTTCATTTCTTTCCTCCGTTTAACCCAAACTGAGATGCTCTAATCCCGGCTTAATTTTTGTTCACGCTATGAACACGCCCTTAAATTAAATTTTAACTTCAATTCATAACATTATGGCAATGTTGTTGCATGCACTTGAAAATCTAGTATCTGTCTTTGTTTTTTGAATATAAGCCAATATCCCCACATCGTTAACTAGGTGTGTTAAGAAAAAAAAGATTGATTGATTTCAGATACAGATGTAGTGCTTTTGTAAAGCTGGGTGACCCCGCCCCTCACTTTACAAAAGCGCTTTGTGAATGGCTTCGTAAAGAGAGGGGTGGTCAGCAGAGCTCATTAGCATTTAAAGTGACACGCAAGGAAATGGCTTGCTATGAGCAGAGCTGATATTGACCGACTCGATGTGGTTTTTAAACTACTATTGAGAGATTTTAACCAAAGCGTGTGGAAAATGGGCGACTTCATGCGTTCCTTGGGAGCCGATGCATGACTTCGGTGTTGCGAGTGCCATGCTTCTCGAATATAGAAAACGAGAACTGATGCATATAAGCGCTGAAACGCATTGTGTGGTGTTTTAACAGGTGAATTTTGAAGACGAAGCACGTGTGAAGTTTCTCCGTCTGCTGGGCTTCAGTAAAGACGAGCTTCAGAGGAAGGTAGTGCGTCAAAATACTCCCAGATTCGTTCAGTAGATTCAGTGTTCGCACACAGAGGGGTAAACTGTGCCACCTGTAATTCTAGATTCTTGTTCTAAATGCATGACAAATTATGCCTTTTTTATATTAAGGCAGTGACACATCTTACCCCACCTCATTAAAATAATTGCACTAATTGACCTGGAGATATTAAGCTCCTATAATGAAAGAAAATGTGTCTCTCTTCCTGTCGGAGAAACAGACCCAGAAGTGTTCATTTTTGAGTGTGCCCTCTGTTTCTACAGATCTCTGCGTGTTTGGGAAGGAAGCTTCATCCGAACGGTTTAGACGTGAATGATCTGGCTGAGAAGATGCAGACGCTCTCTGATCAGGTGTGTATCAGCTGCACTTTAAACCGGAGCGTGCGCGCTAGAAATCTTACCGTATCTGTCGGATCGTCCAATCAGAGAGCAGATGAGTCGTGCGGCGCTGCAGACGGTTTGTCCGGCCGGGAGTCTCCCGCTGATTTCTTCAGTCAACTCCCGAAGAAAGAGAAAGCGCGAGAGCCCTTCCAGATCCC
>NW_025047944.1:1252500-1255000 GCF_018831695.1 Puntigrus tetrazona | reverse complement strand
AATAAAATGTACCTATCATGTCACTAAGTTAAGGAATAGCCTGTAATTGCACTGTAGATGTAACAGGCGGCTGCTGTCACACGCATGTAATGGGTCGAGTCTGTTACACAGTAATTACACTTAAGTACAAACTTGCTACACTTTATTTTAAGCAGCTTATGCCTGCATGATATTAGTGAATTTTAATCTAATTAGCAAGGTATTCAAGCACACATGTGACAATCTTTTGGTTACGTAAGTAGCTGTGTAACAGACTCGGTGTGTTACAAAAGTGTAACAGTAGCATCTATATAATTACAAACGCTTAGTTACATGGTAAGTACATTTTGTTTCATGCAAGTGCAATGGCTACTACTAAGTACTTACTAGGTAATTGTTCTGTATCGTGGACACCTTAAAAAAAAAAAAGTGTTACCAATGTTTTCATTAATAAGCGCTGTAACAGCTTCACCTTGAATGGCTGATTTTATAAGTGCGCGTCATCATTATTACACAGTATTGTGGATAAAGGGCAGCGCTGATCCGTGTGTGTGTGTGTGTGTGTGTGTGTGTTCAGGGGCCGTACGGATCCTCGGCTCCTCCTCAGACGTCTCAGGCGATGCCCCGTCTCTTCACTCCTCAGCCGCGGGCCGATCCCGCTTCCGGAGCTCCGCGGCCGAGCCTCAGACCCGTCTACCCACAACACCCCGCGACAGCCCCGGGTACATACACGTGCTGACGTCAACTCTACCGCTCAAACGTTTAGGGGAGGGCAGCTTTTCAGAGGAAGTTTGTTATATCAAAAATACACTGCAACGTTAGGAAGTTTTACATCGGTTTTCTGTGTGAAAGTTTGTTAGAATGGAATATACTGCTGTGATCAAAGATGAATTTTCAGCATAATGTCTCCGCTTTTTAGAGATACTGATAACTAGGTTGGACTGCGCTGAACGATTCATCTTTTTATGCATATTCTAGAGTTAAGCGTTACCTTAAATGGAGGAAATATCGTTGATCATAATTGTACAATTGTTTCAGCTCCTCGGTTTGTACAAGAGAAAGTGCATCTGTTCGAGAGCGAAGCCCTGAAATAATATTAACACAGATGCAACTTACCATCTCTAAAAAGACCTTTGAGATCACATGCATGTGTACAGTAGTCAACAGGAAGTAAGTGTCAGAGTCTGAATTTATGTGTTAGGACAACTCTGGGTATTGTTTTTGATCCACTGTGAATGTTGACTGCTGTATATAGTGTACAGAAGTCAAATAAAAGAAGTTGCGTAAAAATAGTAGCGTAAAAATACAATTGCAATGCACTTAAATAATATTCCAATATAGAATAGTAAGTGAATTAAAAGATGGGTAGAAATGTATGGAATATGTGCAAATAAATAGCATTAGGAGTTAATAAATATACAATAAAGTGCTGCTGTAGATGTGCAAATTGATAAGTCATTTTTATCTTTTCAAATTATATTTAATTTGATATATATATATATATATATATATATATATTTTTTTAATTAAAATATGTACATTTTTTTAATGTAGCACATTACTGTTCTGTGCAATGTAATCATGAAAAGATTGTTTAAATTGTTTTATTAATTTTTTTATTAAGTGTTTTATTAATTCGTTTTGATCATAAATTTGTATTAAATCATGAATCGGAAATCAAATGGAAAACGGAATTTAGAATTAAAAGGTGAATTGAATGTAGGTTAAACGTAGGATTTAAAAACTACATTAATTTGGAATGAAATGTGGAGGTAAATTTAAAAAGCAGCTACTTGTGATGTTTACGCTCAATCTCAAAGCTTTTTCTTCCCCGTTAATGAATAATGATTTAAATATTGATTTGTAAAAGATATTGTGATAATTCTGTTTTTTTTCCCGCAGGCTTCGCTCCGTCTCAGCCGTTTGCTCAGTCCGGTTCTCTAGGAGCTCCGGTGGGTTTCATGTCTGGCCCTTCGATGTCGGGGCCCTCGGCTCCACCCTCGTCTCCGCCGGGCCCCATGATGCCGGCCCCGCCGGCCCCAGGCTTCCTCTCGCCCACATCTCTCCCGGGCGGCCCGGGGCCCTTGTTTCCAACGGCTCCTCCCACCGGGGCCTATCATCCTCTCGGAGCCGGGTATCCTCAGGGTGGCCCCGGGGCCCCGGGAGCCAAGAGCTTGAGCAGCGCCGGGGTCCCGCCTCCACCATCAGGTACCTGCAGGCGTCTGGAGCCGCTGAACACAGCCACGTCTCGTGTGTGTGTTTATATTCATCTGCTGTTTGATTTCCAGGATATTTCCCATGGCTGCTGTGCCACACCCAAGAGGAAGGTGACAGGGAGAGTGTGTGTTTGATGCAGAGATAGTGTGTGTGTGTGTGTGTGTGTGTGTGTAAGAGGGACAGCAGCATTCCAAACTCGGCTCTTTTAATATTTAATGCTGACTGATTGCGAGTCCTTTGCATATTATCACACAGATCTTGTGCTTCCTGTGTGATCTCTCTGAGCTTCTGGTGTTTGCTGAGT
>NW_025047944.1:1232500-1247500 GCF_018831695.1 Puntigrus tetrazona | reverse complement strand
AACTATCAGCAGGGTCTGGAGGTGCACACGCAGGTGGTGAGCAGCAGCAACTTCAGCGAGATCTCTGCCTTCATGCCCGTCCTCAAAGTGCTCATGACCATCGCCAACAAGCTGGCCGTGTGACTCGGCTCGGGCTCGAGGAAGAGCATCCCGCGCAGCAGGACTTACTCATCCCGCAGCGAGCGTGGATCGCAGTGAATTAAATGCAACGGGAGCCGACTGGTGCGACGTGGTGCGTTTAATTCAGTGTGAAAAAGTGCGAGCTTTATCATGAAACGCAGGCAGAACGACTTTTTTTTTTTTTTTTTTTTTTTTTCGGCATCGATGCATGCATCGCGGCCCTTAAAGAAGCAGAACCAATTTGTAAAAAAAATAAAAATGAAAAGCACTGTTAATTGTGCATCGAAAAGACGTTGTTTCATAAACCGTGTTGAACTGAATGCAACCGTTTGTCTGAGTAAATTATGTTAAATAATTCTGGCGCGTGTTGCTGCATTTAAAGGAAATGAATGCGGGGTTATTTCATAAACGGTTTGCCTAAAATGGCTTATTTGTGATCTCAATGTGAGAATCTACACTTTCTGTGCGTAATTGTTCATAAATAATGCCATGTTTTGTAAAATGATGTAAAATGATCACAGTTTGAATGAAAATATAGCCTTAAAACCAATCCGTAAATGCTATTTGAAATAATTTCTGTGCAAATTGTTGCATTCAGTTCGGTCGTGAATTCGTTCTGAATGCATTTCATGAATGAGGTCCAGAGTTTTTTTAACGTTACGCGAGCAGAGAGGTGCGACGCCGTCTGTAGTTTATTCATCGTGATGATTGTTGAAGTCCGTGTTTTCGATTGGGTTTGGTTCGTGTGAAGGCTTGTTTTTCTATTGCACTCATAGGGAGGGTGATGCTTGAGCCGCCTTGCTGTTTCTCCTCTAAACACTCCTGTAGAAAAACTTCATTAGATGTTCTTCAAACCATCGAAACGAAGATGAACCGGTGAGGCTTTGGGCTGAAGAGAGAGCCAATCTCATACAATCTGTCCAGAAAGTGTCCAGGTGTCGTTTCACCCTTAAGCCAACGAATAAAATCCAGAAATAGAACGGTTTGAATGTAAAAAAAGTGTTGAATTTTCATGAAACATTAAATGGAGCTAAAAATATTCTTAAATTGTATTTTCTCTTGATGTTGAAGGTGAACTATGAAAGGTTTTGTTAGATTCTTCAGCGCTTGAACGGTTCACCTGATGAGAATATAATGTCTTCTTGCGTGTTTATATTCTGGTAATGAATATGTCGTCGTCAAATATTCAAAAGCATCATCAAACCGGTTTATTCTGAAGCTCATGAGTCAAGCTCTTACATGCTTGAGAACACTTGAAGTAAAATATACACAACTTTCATAACTTCAATATTCAAAAATAATATTTTCATTAAGGGTCATATCAAGCAATTACATACATGCATAAATACATATATATACATATATACATACATATATATATATATATATATATATATATATATATATACACACATGTATATGTATATAAACGCATATATACACACATGTACTACTACTGAATATTAATACTACGAATACTACATATTGCATTTTATTTATATATATATATATATATATATATATATATATATATATATATATATATATATATATATATATATATATATATATATAAATTCTATAAGTAAAAATCATGGTCCAAGAAGTTTTCTACACATAAATATATCAGAACTTCATTTTTTGATCAGTAATATACATTGCTAAGAACCGCATTTAATGTTTTTACATTAATGGTCTTTAATGTTTACATTTTGAGGTTATTCAAAATTAATATTATCAATTAATTGTTTTCGATTCAAAACATCCCTAATCAACCTTTCTTTAAATGCAAGATTTATTTAATTCTGTGGATAATTTGCAATTTTATTGTCAATTACTTAGACACATTATATATATATATATATATATATATATATATATATATATATATATATATATATATATATATATATATATATATATATTTTTTTTTTTTTTTTTTTTTTTTTTTTTTTTTTGCAATATGTGGTATTCGTAGTATTAATATTCCGTACTAGTATTTGCGTGTGCATTTGGCTCTACTAAAAACAGGGATAAAGTGAGTTGCACTCATAGTTATCTCTGTAAAACAGCTCATTATCTATTTTGCGGGTTTTCCCTCGGATGAGTTTTACGACACGAGTCTGGATGAAGGAGAGGCCGCAGCCCTTCACACAGCGTTTCCGGGTGGCTGTATAATTTCGTCAGTACACTAGAGAGGCGCTCGCTGATTGGTCCGGCGGGGTCATACGGCGCCGCTGATTGGCCGACGCTCATCTGCTGTTGAAATTCCCGGGACGTTGTGAACTGCCGTAACCTTTCTCCGCGGTGACCGAGAATAACACGGGCCTGCGGTTCTGGGTCTGTGTGTCAGCCATCAGGAAGCTGACACGAGGTCAAATCGTACTCAATTACTTCATATTTAGTAACTGCAGTTATTGCCGTGACCTTAGACGTCATTGCAACGTTCTGCTGGTTACCGTCCAAACTAGCATACCTGAAAAACCCGTGAAAGCCGAGAAATGTTGTAATAATAAGTATTAATCATTATCATTATTACACTTATTCGTTAAAATATAAACGTGTTGAGTGCTGATTCCGCCGTCTGTGAGCTGACACAAACACAACCTGCCAGAGAATGAGAGACGAGTGCAGACATGACTTTTAATTACGAGCTGAAAAAAAATTATTCGCTGTCATTTAACAGAAGGAATTAATACTTCGCCTGAACTCATGAGTTGAATTTGATTTCGAATCAGAGAGCCGATATGAAGCTCTTGTCTGTTTAATTAAATCGATTCAACACAAACACTAACGATATTTATGATTGAGGGATCTTTTTAAACGCGGAATTGGCGCGAAATTTTGAGCGGGCTGTTTCTTTCTAAAATGGCTACTCTTTTTTTATGTATTATGTGTAATTTTTAGCGTATTCTCTGTTCTTCTATTATTTCTTGCTTTGCGTGTTTTAGGATGGAGTGTTAGTGCGGAAAATAGTCTTTTCCTAACGCGAAGCTTGTGAGATAGACCTACGATTCATAAAAGAGCCGCTTAACACCACGCGTTAAAACGAGCGGCGTGAGAATATGAGGATAATTAATTATGAACCCTAATTTACAAAGAGCTCGGGAGTTGGTCCTTCTTAATAAAACCTATTTCAGCCTCGATTCACAAAAAAACGGTTTGGAATCGATTCTTTTGGGATTCAAACCCGCAGGGTAACCATAGCAACGGCGGCTCGAGCGTTTTCCGTTGGAATTCTCAACGTCGACGAAGGTTTGCGAAGCGTACTTTTACACGTTATATATCTGTTCAGTGTTTTGTTTTGATAAATCTTTAACCTAATTGACATTTGTCAGATTAAATAATCGCGTTAAGATAACGTTATTAAGATACTACTAGGTTATCTTAAAAACAGACTGTTATAAGGTTTATTTCATATTAGCGCCACAGTTTTCAGTATTAGAACCTAGAACAGTCGTGTTCACACTGCACCAACTCTCACTGACTGGAAAAAATGAATTATCCTGTATCTACAATCTAAAATTTACTATAATTTTTGCTTTCACACTATTTATTTCTACATATGCCCTCAATATTGCTTTTCAAAGGAGCTATGGTCATAAATTGAAAGGAAATTGTCGGTACGTATTAAATATAGATTTAATGAATTGTTTTTCTAGTCCTGTTTTATTAGATTGCATCTGCTTAGACTGGACCCAATATAAACTTAACTATCAGTTCTTCACTGATTAATGAGTTACTTTTAGTTCATTTCCATTTGGTTTATTTAGCTCTTTATTAGCATTTTTTCCTTCCAAACCGTGTAATAGTCAAGCTTTGATAAAGTGACTGGAGCATATAACACTTTAAAGCATGTCAAAATGAATGCCACAAAACTGAAAATTGGCATAAAATGAAGCACAGAATGCGTACATGTGTCAGAAAGTGTAGAAGTGTTTGCTTCAGACTTTATTTCCAGTAAATTATTAAGAAACAAGGGTCTATTGATTATTACAGGCTGTTACCGCAAACAGGAACGTCACATTAGTTTTAAGAGCCAAAGGCTTCTTCAAAACGGCATGAGAAATACCACAACTGCTTTTCGACGTCTTGAGTCGCAAGTGTCAAGAGTAAAAATAAGGCCATCTGTCCCGTGTGAGAGGAACGGCAGTCACAATACAGTATAAAGTCTTCAAAGGATTATTACCAGGCAAATTAATTACAAGCAACCTGTCGGATGAAATGCAAAAAATACATTGTTTGATTAAACATACAGGTAAACTAGAGCAAAAAACCAGCTCAGGTCACATGCAACACAACGGTTTTTGGCATCATAATACTCGTTAACTATTATAATTACACAGATACATCCGTCGGTTTTATGCGATAGACGAGAGAGTTCTGAATTAATACAGCATGCTTACACGAACAAACGTATTAACAGATGAAAAACGCAGAACTCAGAAGATAAGCATGGTGTCACACAATTAATTATACGAATCCAAACTGTACACCGTACAGTACTAAATAAATCAAGAATCAACACGAGTCCATCGTTCTCAACCGTTCAATCCTCCGCGGCTCACGATCATTCATTACAAGTCAGCCTTACAGACGAGACGCTCAACTGAAAGCAGAAAGACCGCTTTGCGTCGTGTTTGTGCCGCGGTCAAAAATAGAAATGGCGAATCAATAATACAGATTCCAATTAATTCAAGCGTTTCTCCGAATTAGAAATTTGTGCAAGTATGGGCGAAACGGTAGAGTAGCGTATTTGGTCTAGTCCAGATACAGTAAGGTGCAGCTGTAGGAAATTAAACGGATGTGAATGTTTCTACTAAGAGCGCGCGGCTAGGTTCGGTTAAGGGACACGCAGAATAGAAGTTGGGCACCGCGTTTAGCTCCTGCATTGAGCAAACCGGCACGTCAGCGACAAGAGCTTAGTCTACAGCTGCTGTCGAGACGAGGAAGCCGGAAAGAAAATCTGAATAAGCGCTACACAAACAGGCCGGATCCCCCTATTAAAGCGTCACGGGCTAGACCGGGGGGCGAGAGAAAAAAAACAAACATAAGCATTAGTCATCTGACACTCCTCGCCGCCGATCGTCCGTCCTCCTGTTGTCGGGTTTAGCGGTTGGTTGAGAGCGCCGTTAGCCGGTCCGGTGGCTGCCGTCTCCGGTGCGCTGAGCTCGAGCCAGCACTGCCTCTTTGGACACGCTCTTGGGCTCTGTGGCCAGACCCAGGAAACACATGAGGTCAATGAAGCAGGTGGTCAGGTTGAGCTTGCAGCCGAACTCGCTGGTGGCGTAGTCGAAGGGGAACGTGTGGTGGTAGTTATGGAAGCCCTCACCTGAGAACATGAACCAGGAGGTGATTAGGCAAATTAATCAGCAATACACAATCTAACAGAAGCTTAAAGGCTTTTTTTCTATTATACAAAATAAAAAATATATATATATATATATATATATATATATATATATATATATATATATATATATATATATATATATATATATATATAATAAGAAGTTAAGTATAGTAATAAACAGACATTTCATTATTTTTAAAGAAAAATTTTATATTTATTTAGATATTTTTATACTGATGGTATATAATTATTTGTATAAATCAAAAATATATTCTAAATATAACAGAAAATATTACTTCTAATATTTGCAAAAAAAAACAATCCATGTCATTTTCGCAAAAATTAATTAGTACTGTATACATACTACATAATATAATTTTTTTAAAAATTACATTTATTTTATATTTTTAATCATTTTGAATATATTTTTACACAAATTTAGCAATTTTTCATATATATATATATATTTTTAAATATACTGTAAATGTAACATTTAATACAAAATTTTAGATATAAATGATAAAAATAGTGTTTTTGGCAAAATGTTTTATCATTATGCATTTCACTTATTTTGACTAGGCTAAAAAAATAACCAAGCTGGCTAACACAATAAAACACTATAAAAACACGATAGCATAATAAAAACGTCATTTTTACAATCACATACAATCTGTTTTTGTAAATAAACATTTCACACACACACACACGTCCTCCAAAGCTACATCTTTGTTTCTTTTGCATTGCAGTAATGAGAAATTCAGGTTAAATGTGCTCTCTGAGGTTTGTTGATGGTCGGAGTGAAACCAGTGGTCGTGTGTCTGTCTGATTTGACCCTCGCAGGCCGTGTGAGCCGGCTCAGACGTACCTATAGCGCTGAAGGTGACGAATCTGTTCTCGCGGGGGTTGATGCTGCCGTCGTACGGCCGGTTCCCCCACATGTGCGCGGCGCTGTTGACCAGCCAGGTGGAGTTGAGCACCGTCGCGTATCTCAGGAGGCCGGGGACGAAATACGCCACCCACAGAGACTCGCCCCACATGTACCACGGTACGACCGTCGGCACCAGGAAGCACATCACCACCACAGACAGCTTGTAGTGCCTGAAACGGTCCAAACAACTCCGTTAAAACAGTTCACTCCAGCCTAAACAGCACTGACATATATGACCCTGGAGCACAGAAATAGACAAAATAGCCCGAAATCATTAGGACATTAAGTGAAGATCATGTTCCGAGAAGATAACGTACGTTTAGGAAAACTCATTTTTGATTACTAATATGCATTGCCATTATTTAAAGCTGATTTTCTCCAAATGTAGATTTTTTTTTAAACCATCAGGTTTCAGATTTTCAAATAGTTTTCAGACAAACACCGTCCTATTCTAATAAGCCACACATTAATGAAAAGATTATTTACTCGTGATGTAAAAACGTTTTGTTATTTAATCATACATCATTTTTTGGTAAAAAAGGGCTGTTAAAAATGTATTTGTCTTCAAATTCTTCCAGTAACAATCAAATCTTTAGGGAGTCATTGAATCATTCACTTTGCAAATTCCAGAATCAGCTCTAAACGTACGCTTTTTGTTCGTGCTATTAATGCTTCATCTTGACGCTTAATGCTTAAAATAAATGCATTCGATATCTAGCGTTTTTTAAGTCGTATTGGAATCGGTAACATTACGGGAATGACACCCGACCCGGTTTCGTGGTGCAGGGTCGCACATAAAGGGATCTCAGACTCGCCTCCTCTGAAACATGACGACTTGGTCGGCCTTCAGGTCGTCGAGGTCCAGCTTGCGTCCCTTCTCGATGACGTCCGGGTGTTTGCGAACCAGCAGCCAGCCGACGTGAGAGAAGAAGAACCCTCGACCGGCGTTGTGGGGGTCGGCGTCCGTCTCGGAGAACTTGTGGTGAACGCGATGATCGCGCGACCATTCGTAGATGTCGTTCTACAGCGGGCGAAGAAGAGCGGCATTTCAACACCACGCACGAAAAACAGCGCGGGCAGCGCACAACTACACCTTACAGCGCGAAGAACGGAAATATACGGAAACACGTTTACAAAAACAAAAAGTGCAACTGAGACTCATAAAGTCCAATTCTGGGGAAAAATAAAAGAAAATATATCACACAATTCATGCGTAGTATCTCGCAATTGCAAAAAAAAGTCAACTGCTATTACAAAACTTAGCTCCAAGTCGTTTTTTATTTGCTGAGGAATAAATGGAAGCCAAATGCACTAATAATTAACTTTATAGAAAGCGACTAACTGCTTTTTACAGCGTATACAGCCAGCCGTCAAATATCTAGTTATCGTTAACTAAAACCATAAAGTACTTGATAACGATAAACCTTAACTGAAATAAAACTAAATTGTTTAATTTGCTGAGATGACTATGAAGTATTATATAGACAGAATAAACTAATAAAAAAAATCTAAATATAACGATTTTAATAGTAATGCTTAGAATAGAGATGATTTAGAATGAGAGATTTAATTTGAATCATTTCCAGACTGGCGTTTATTGTGGAGTGTGCGTCACTATCTTTAAGGCGAGGTGTGGATGAAGGTGGCGTTACCTGGAAGGCCATGGAGTTAGCTAAGGCGAGGAAGATCCGGAGAGGTAAAGATGCTTTATATGATCTGTGACTCCAGAGCCGGTGAACTCCTGCGGTGATGCCCAGACCGCTGAACAAGAAACACGCCAAAACTGAAAAAAAACAACCAAACATACGCCATCCGTCATACACAGATGCAAACACAACTTCAGTGTTCAATGCACGTGCATGAAGCTCAATGCCTTGATTTTATGCATCTTTACACTGATTTTTAGTGCATTTTTGTTTAGCAAATATGACTAGTCATAGTCTATCGCCAAACAGGCAGGTAAACCAGTTGTACATGTAGGCTAAGTGCGACGGTAACATTCCGCTAAACGTCTCCTTTTGCGTTCCACGCTGGTAAACGGTGGCCGTGTTCGTTTTCGGCCTGATTTATAGAGGGTTTATGCATTAGCACACACGACTAGTCGTAGTCTATTACTAATAGTGATCAAGCCAGTGGTGAATATGAGCTCAATAAACTAAAAAGCAGGACTAGGGTCGGGGAATCTAAAAAAACTCGATCTCAATTCGGCTTTGTTTGTTTTTTTTTTTTTAAAGTGCAACGGTAACATTCTGCTAAACGTCTCCTTTTGCGTTCCACGCTGGTAAACGGTGACCGTTTTAGTTTTTCGGCATGATTTATAGAGGGTTTATGCATTAGCAAACACAACTAGTCATAGTCTATTACTAAAAGCGAGCAAACCAGTGGTGAATATGAGCTCAATGTCAGAAGTGGTAGGTCAGGTCACCAATATTAGTTAACTAACTACCCACCTGTTTTACTACTAGAGGATGAGATCTTAAAAAAGAATGGAGTGAATGAAAATCTGCACACGATCTCTAAAACAGTGCTATTTCATCCAAACACCGCCGTGTCCTATCCAACCACACATCAGTGGAAAGATCATTTATTCACGATGTTTACGTCTCAATAAACTAATAAACAGGACTAGGGTCGGGGAATCAAAAAAAGCTCGATCTCCATTCGGCTTTGTTTTTTTTGGAAAAGTGCGACGGTAACATTCCGCTAAACGTCTCCTTTTGCTTTCCACGCCGGTAAACGGTGACCGTTTTAGTTTTTCGGCCTGATTTATAGAGGGTTTATGTATCAGCAAACAACTAATGGACGACTAGTCATCGTCCATTACCAAACCAGTGGTGAATATGAGCTCAATAAACTAAAATCTCAATAAACTAAAAAACAGGGAATCGAAAAAAGCTCGATCTCCATTCGGCTTAGTTTTTGGGAAAAGTGCGACGGTAACATTCCGCTAAACGTCTCCTTTTGCTTTCGACGCCGGTAAACAGTGGCCATGTTCGTTTTCGGCCTGATTTATAGAGGGTTTATGCATCAGCAAACAACTAATGGACGACTAGTCATAGTCTATTACTAAAAGCGATCAAACCAGTGGTGAATATGAGCTCAATAAACTAAAAAACAGGGAATCGAAAAAAGCTCGATCTCCATTCGGCTTTGTTTTTTGGGGGGGGGGAAGTGCATCGGTAACATTCCGCTAAACGTCTCCTTTGGCGTCGCCCGCCGGTATACGGTGACCGTTTTCCGCCTGATTTGTCTCTGCATGAATACTTACACCAGACCCACGTGAGAGCTCGGGCGGACGGGAACAGGAAGAGTCCGTACACGGCTCCGACGTGCAGTAAACTCATGAGGATGACGTTCCTCCACACGATGATGATGGGGGGCTTGGGCCCTTCTTTCTCTTTATACGTGTGATCAAACTCGTCCTCCACCGTCTCCCGTTCCGGATACCAGACCGGAGATTTGATTTCCCTGTCGGGCATGATGACCACTGCCGACACACACACACACACGCACGGTTCTGTTATTATAACATGCAGGAAACAGCAGCGGAAGCCAACAACGACGAACACTCACCGATCGAGCTCCTCGGTAAAGCGGTGATGAAGCGAACGCGTGCCGCTCGACGCAAACAGCTGCCGGTGATGCAGAAATGCCGCTCGCTGATTGGTCAGAGAGTTTGATGCCACCCCAAAGAGAGCGCTCCGATTGGCTGAGGTTTATCTGCTGTTTCGCGTGCTCGTTATTCACGCCAGCATCCCGGTCTAACTCGAGCTCACCGGAGCCGGTGCATTTATACGGTAAACCCGCTCACCCCACCGGCGAGGAGTTCCTCCGCCGCAGCCAATCACCGGCGGATCCCCAAAAGCACCGTTTCATCATTCCACGCATCAATATTTTCAAATCAGGTTGTAACTTCATATCGTACCTTAATTATGCTAAATATTGATACACCGATAAGAGGACGAGGAAGCCTCTAATTACAGCGAGCTATCAGCTGAACCGCGGTTACCCCGGAGACTTGTGGGTAATTAAGGCACTTCGTGTAATGTCGTGTTATATGGTCCCTTCCATAAAATCAGCACGTCGAATAAATGATTCGGTTCATAGAAATCAGGTCTCTGGGCAATCCTGGATGCAAATTAAAAAGAATTTTATTTTTTATTTAAGCGAAAACTACTTCGTTTTAGTGAAAAGATTTTTTTTTTTTTTTTTATTTTTTACCAGATCAGATGAAAATATACAGTACTTTTATTAATTAATTATATGTAAATTTGTATAACGTTTTGTATAAATGATATTCAAGCTTAATCACTAGATTTTTTTTTCTATTATTTGTAGAATATATATATATATATATATATATATATATATATATATATATATATATATATATATATATAAAAGGTTAATTGATTTTATGTCATATAGCATGTAAATATATATATAATATATATAGTACTTTTCATTTCAATGCTAATTTATAATAATATATTTATTATGTAATATTAAAATATATATATGTTTATATTTGTATAAATTATATATATATATATATATAATATATATATAAAAAGTAACACTTTTTCATTTGTTCAGACTCTTAATAATAATAATACATTTTAAAAGTTCATTGGTTTATTTTGTACCAGATCAGATGAATATATCCAATTCTTTTCATTTCTATGTAATTTATAATAATATATTTTAATAATAATTTAAAATTGATATATTATTAATATATTTAATATATAAATGCATTTTTCCTATACATATATTTAATATATAAATGCATATATATTTTATATACATACCCTATATACATATATATATATATATTTATATATATATACATAATAAATATACAAGCACACACACACATATATATATTATAAAAACAAACACTTATTTTATCATGTAAATAAATATATTTTATTTTGGATGTAATTAATCATATTAATTATATAATAAAAAGAAATATATATATATATATATATATATATATATATATATATATATATATATATATATATATATCATATATAAATATATAATCTAAAATAATGACAATGTCCTCTTAAATTAAGTTACCCACTTTTTACCTAAATTGAAGTTTACCTCCTAGTTAAACATTTTTAAAAAACTATGCAAGGATCAGCTTTACTGGTGAAAAAGCAATTTCTTTATTTTGAGGAATTTCTTTCGTTTCGGCTGTGATTACAGAACTCTATTTTAATTTCTTTGGTCCTTCGAGAGACTTTTTATTCTCTTTTTGAAATGATCATTTGTGTTTTGAATCGACATGTGGGAGTTTTTTCCACACATGTGTCACAGCAGCGATAAACTGATATGAAGAAGATACGGGTGACTCCACGAGATCCCGTCCAGATAATAACGATAAAGATATTGACATGGCATGATGTTGAGTGATATCATTCAAACCTTTGCTCTCAGTTTGCCATCACGCACGCCGGAAACACCCACCCGCACTGAGACCCAAATAAACTAATACTGGGAAAGAAATTAATACTTCTACACATTAAGAAGGAAATTAAATTGATCCAAAGTAAACTAAAAAATATATATATATATTTGTAATGTTAGGAAAATATCAAATAAATGCTGTGTCTTTGAATATCGTGTTCATCTGTGAATCCTGAAAAATCAAATGTAGAGCTGTTTTAAATATTGACAGTAATCAGAAATGTTTTTTTGAGCAGAAAATCAGCGTTTTAGAAATACTTACGTAAATAATCACGTTTTATATTTGTGAAATATCATTTTATTTTATTCTATTAAAGTATCAGTGAGCAGAAAAGGCTTCTTTTGATAACAAAATTATAACTTTTTTCCCCACCAGATTATAACTAAACGTTTTTTGGTACCACTTTACAATAAGGTTCATTAGTTAATATGAAAAATAGCGTTTATTAATTTTTAATTTCAGCATTTACTAATGCATGCCGTGAACTAACATTAACAAAGATTAATAAATGGCACAATCAATGCATGGTTCGTTCGTGTTACTCAACTAATGTTACATTTTTATATGTCTTTTTTGTGAGTGTTGGTGAAATAAAGGAGAGAGGAGTTATTATATATAATTATTATATTAATTATTATATTAATAAATCAAAAAAGCGCGCAAACACTCAAACAGTGCCTAGAGTTTTAGACTTAAAAGTATTTTATGATCACACACACACACACACACACACACACACACACACACACACACACACACACACACACACACTCCATTTAACCAACATTTAATGCAACGTAGAGGCATCTTTGCATCTTTGGATGCGTCTCTAGCGCCATCTACTGTGCGACTCTTAAAAGACAGATCATCAATAGCCTGCATCAAACATTTAAATATGATTTTAATGTGCAATCAGAGATATATTCAGCATCATGCGTCATCGTCATTATTGATATCTTGCCCGATGCATGTTGAT
This sequence comes from Puntigrus tetrazona, assembly GCF_018831695.1. Lineage (NCBI taxonomy): Eukaryota > Metazoa > Chordata > Actinopteri > Cypriniformes > Cyprinidae > Puntigrus > Puntigrus tetrazona. The sequence continues at coordinate 1,234,641 of NW_025047944.1, read as the reverse complement.
TCTTATTTGATAAATCTAATTTTATAAGTAGAACAGGAAAAGTAATAGGCTGCTCTATACAGTCTGAGCATATATTTCCTTGCATTCGTTTAATTTAAAAGGCTCATATTATTCCTCATATTCAGTGTCGAGTTCAGACACGTCATCATTACTCGCCAGAGACTGTTATCCATAGAAATAGAAAAAAACGGTGGAACTGATGCTGGTTTTGAATCTAAAGTGTAAGATGGGAAGGGTTGACGGCCCAGGCTCTGCCTCTAATTGGCCAGGCACAATGACTGCAATATTTAACATCAAACAAATATAAATAGGAAATATTAGAAAAATGAGAAAAGGTAACAGCGAGGTCGGTTTGTGTGTGTGTGCTACGTGTAAAAATAATCCAGACCTCCTCTGGATAAATCGCGGATAGCAGAGTCACGTGGCAGCTGTTACATTTCTCAGCGTTGATAGGGACGAACCAATCACAGCCGTGTGTGGTTAACTCAATCCCCATAGCGATTGGTTGAGTGGATTTAAAGCTGTAAGTCTGTTACGGTTTTTTTTAAATAAGATAATAATTTCACAAGACGGATATCAGCAACAAAACAATACACATGGGGCCAAGTTTACCAAATTAACCAGGCTTATTTCAGTTCGTCTGATCCAAATCAGCTGACAATCAGTCAGAGTAACTAAAATAAACAATATATTCAATCAGTCGGACTTATTTTCAGTGAGTTTGATTATTTGAGGCAGGTGAAACAGGGCCCTGCTGAGATTTGAACGGGTTTGGACGGAAAGCAGCGCTTTTTTGGGCCGCCGAGCGCCCCCTGCAGGAAACACCGAGCGCGGCGCCTGACAGGAAGCGGTTGTTCTCATCAGCGGACGGCGCTCGCAGCTCGATGGTGCGCTCTCCGTGTGTTTATTAAATCATCTGGCGTTTCTAAGTAGCTCAGAGATGGAGGTGAACAGGGACGAAGCGGAGCGCTGCATCGAGATCGCGATCGGAGCGCTGGAGAGCGCGCAGCCGGAGAAAGCGCGCAGGTTCCTGGAGAAAGCGCAGCGGCTGTTCCCGACGCGCAGAGCCCGGGGTGAGCGCACTCGACGCGGCTAATCCAGGCCCGACCGCCTCGGTTAGCCTCCCGCGGAGCTCCGCGCACGGCAGCGACACCGGGTCGTGTTTGTCGTTCAGTGAATGCTGTGTTCGTGTGTTCGGGGGGAAACGAGCAGCTCTGGGCGGTATCCGTGCGCGATGTGTGCTAACGGCTAATCGCTAGATCTCGCGCCGCTGTTATAAACACTGACATCTGATTAGTGTGTGTGTGTGTGTGTGTGTGTGTGTGTGTGTGTGTGTGTGTGTGTGTGTGTGTGTGTGTTGCTGTATCGTTATAGAGTTGATGATGATGATGTAACTATTGCATATACAGGTCAGATTGAGATGTCATGTTAATCTGGTCGTGTCTCAAATCCCAGTGAGCCGCCTCATTAGACGGCATACTAGGGCACGACGTTCACTTGCTGAAAAGGTGTCCGAAAAGGTTGTTTAGATGAGCATCTCATCACGCGGATGTGCTATACTTGAGTGTACTGTGTTTTGAGACACGGGCGGTTTGGAGAAGTGCAGCATTCCGTCAGTGTCTCTGCAGCGGATGGGTGCCGTCAGAATGAGAGTCGTCGCGACAATCCGCAACGCTCCAGTCCATCGGTTAACGTCCGGAGCAGACGAAAAAATGGATCGTTTCAGCTTTTAACTCGGTTATTCTGACGGCACCCATCCGCTGCTGAGACGTTACTCCGAACCGTTAACCGTAATTCTGCGGTCTCCTGTCGTTTGTCAGAGCTGCTGGCGTCTCTGGAGCAGAACGGCGAGGCGTCGTCTCAGAACGGTGCTGCTGGAGCCGACGCCACGGAAGCTCGTCAGCGCAGGTCAGGGGTCAGCAGTAACGGGGCGGCACCTGTCGACTCCACTAAACCCTACACACCTGAGCAGGCCGAGGCCGTCAGAAGGTGAGAGAAGTGTTCACTTCACCGGCGTCTCTCCCTTCATCCACACCTCAGACAGACACTTCAGCTTTTTACTCCACTATTAAACCTAGTCATAGTTTCTTGAACCAAAAGAAAGAGTTTTATGTTAATTCTACACATTGATAAATGTTTTT
>NW_025047944.1:1207500-1225000 GCF_018831695.1 Puntigrus tetrazona | reverse complement strand
AGAGAGATCGGAGGGTTACAAACTCGGCCTGAACTCAACCTTTGACCCTGAGTGATCTTCAGAGGAATCATCTAGAAGTGGACAGTCGCTCACTCCATGTGCATGAAAACCTGTGACCTCTGACCCTCGGCGCTGTCTTTACAACACCCAAACTCACTCAGACTTATAGTTAACTGAAGTGTGTGTTTGTGTGCGTGTGCGTGTGCGTGTGTGTGTGTGCGTGTGTGTGTGTGTGTGTGTGTGCGTGTGTATGCATGTGTGCATGCATAAAAGCATTATATAGGAAAAAAAGAATAATATTTTCTGCTTGTTTTTTATTTTGTAGTAAAATAGCTAAAAATTATATTTAGCAAAATGAAATATATTTACAATAATAATAATAAAATTGCACAACAACATTCCCAAAACGGAAATTAAAATCAAAATATTAATAAAAACTAATATCAGAGGGAGTAATATTTTGTGTGTACTGGACACTGTGTTCAAGTTCAGTGTGTGCTTGTTTTCTCTCTGTGTGTTTCTTTCTTATCATGTCCTTCTGAAACGGTCTGGTTTCACGCATGTGTCACAGGTCGGCGGGTCACACACACAAGCGCGTGACGGAGAACCTGGGCGTGACGTACTACGTGAACGAGCGCTTCACTCAGGAGTACAGCGGCCCGGCTCTGAAACGAGTGGAGAGCAGCGTAGAGGACGACTACATCTCCAACCTCAGGAACAACTGCTGGAAAGAGAAACAACAGAGTACGACACACACACACACACACACAGACACTCACACACACACACACACACACACACACACACACAGACACTCACACACAGACACTCACACACAGACACTCACACACAGACACACACACACACACACACACACACACACACACACACACAGACACTCACACACACACACACACACACAGATGAGGACTCTCTATAGGTGTAATGTTTTTATTCTGTACAGACTGTGTGTTATTGTTGTCTTACAGGAAACTACTCACATTTTTAGATTCTTAAAAATAGCTTCTCTCTGCGTGGAGATGTCACGAGTCCACACTCACACACTCACAAACACACATTCTGTCTCTCACACACACACACTCACAGCCTTACACACTTTCTCTCTCTCTCTGTCTCTCTCTTACACACACATTCTGTCTCACACACAGCCTTACACACACACTCACTCACACACACTTTCTCTCTCTGTCTCTCACTCACTCACTCACTCACACAGACACACACTCTCAGTCTTACACACACACACACACACACACACAGGTCCTAAAGTTTAAGGTGTGGACGTCTCATATATCCAGATTCACAAGTGTCTCACACGCCTCATGACAGCAGTCTTCACCGTCATATATCTTTTTGTGGATAGGTCTCTTCTCTGATGCACTGATTTGCTGCTCAGGAAGGTTGAAAACGGTTGTGCTTCTCAGTATTTCAGTGTAAACTGTGCTGAATGTAATTCTCCTCTTGGTTTGGGGCGTGAGGGTGAGTAAAGGCCGGCGGAGCTGCTGTTTTTGGGCGGGTGGCTCCTTTAAGAGCTTGTAGTAATTCTATAATCATAAGTGAGCGAGTAGAGCCGGATCAGTCCAGACTGAATGCAGTTTAAAGCAGAATCAGACGAGTCTCTCTTCATGACTCACTCGAGCTGATTCGTTCACTCAGAGCCGGTCAGAACTGGCTCCCTCTTCTCACTTCCTGTAACGTCTCTAGTCTCACGTTCAGTGAATCAGCTGGAGCTCAGAGATCTTTGAGGGAAGTTCACGCTCGTTTCACTCATGATGCAATATCTGAGTCAGCTTATGATTTACTGTCTTTATGCTCGTATAAATCAGCCACAATGAGCTCTTTTTAGTTGTTTCTGATAAATGTTGTATAATAGGTTGAAATTGGATGAAAAATATCTGAGCTAGAACTTTTTTTTTTTTATCAATTAGAGAAAAAATGCTTAAGTTTTAAGCGAACCATTAAATAATAATAATCTTTACTCCGTTATTATTCACAGTATAGCTATTTTTGTTTTCTTTGTTCTTCCAAATCATTTTAAAATGCCAAAAAATGAACAAACAAAAGAATGAAACGAGTGCGTAACAAGTGCTTTTTTTTGGTAGTGAACAAATAACAAAAATGACAAAAACTTAAGTGTGTTTATTAAAAATAAAGTCAAGCAGCGAGTGATAAACACTGAGACAGATGCCTGTGAAGATGAGACCGTGACAGCTCTGCTCACGTGTGTGTGTGTGTGTCTGTGTGTGTCTGTGTGTGTCTGTGTGTGTGTGTGTGTGTGTGTGTGTGTGTGTCTGTGTGTGTCTGTGTGTGTCTGTGTGTGTGTGTGTTTGTGTGTGTGTGTGTGTGTGTGTGTCTGTCTGTCTGTGTGTGTGTGTGTGTCTGTGTGTGTCTGTGTGTGTGTGTGTGTGTGTGTGTGTGTGTGTGTGTGTGTGTGTGTGTGTGTGTGTGTGTCTCTCTGTCTGTCTGTCTGTGTGTGTGTGTGTGTGTGTGTGTGTGTGTGTGTGTGTGTGTGTGTGTGTGTCTCTCTCTGTCTGTCTGTCTGTGTGTGTGTGTGTGTGTGTGTGTGTGTGTGTGTGTCTCTCTCTCTCACACACACAGAGGAGGGTCTGCTGTACCGTGCGAGGTATTTCGGGGACAGTGATCTGTATCAGCGGGCTCAGCGGATGGGAACCCCGAGCTGCTCTCGTCTGTCTGAGGTTCAGGCGTCTTTACACGGATAGATGAATCACTGCACTACCTGGTGAGCACCTCCTTCACTCCTACTCTTTAATTCAGAGCCGCTTTCAGGTCCCGCGTTCCCCGGAAATGTTTAATGTTCTGTAGAGTACACACACACACACACACACACACACACACACACATTCAAATTCAAATTCTAATTCAAATTTTATTTGTCACATACACATACATACATGGTACGACATGCAGTGAAATGTTCTATTACAACCGTCCAGCATCAAAATAGAAACAAAATTTAAATGTATATATAAATATAAAATATAAAAATATGTATAAAAAAAGAAGTGTGCAAAGTAGGATATAAAAAAAAAATTATAATAATTCTGTCTCACACACTCACACACACACACACACACACACTTTCTGAACGTTTTTTGGTTTGTTTGTTTTTTATGTGATTTTTTTTTTTTTCTTTGAACTGGTGGAAAAAAGTAGGACCAACAAGTAAAATACCCTTTTTTATTTTTAACTTCCAGCAATAAACATAAAAAAATATGAGTAACTCTAGTATTTATTAAGGTTCAGTAATAAACTGAAACACCTGGACATCACAAATAATTGTTCATAGGTTCTCAGTTTTACTAGATATTAATATTATCTATGTTTCAATATTTTCTGCACAGGTTCCAAAAAAAACAATCTCTCCAGTCTGGAATATGGAAGAACGCCATACGGATTGTACATACATTTGTTCGAAAAACAGGGCTGAGCAGTGCAGCAACTCCTGAACTTGATTAGAAAGACTTACTGTGAGGGCTGTGTGTGTGTGTGTGTGTGTGTGTGTGTGTGTGTGTGTGTATGTCAATGAGGGCGTGTGTGTGTGTGTGTGTGTGTGTGTGTGTGTGTGTATATGTCAATGAGGGTGTGTGTGTGTGTGTGTGTGTGTCAATGAGGGTGTGTGTGTGTGTATACATGCATGCATGCTATAGACCATGTATGTAAGAGTGTGTGTGCGTGCGTGTGTGTGTGTGTGCGTGCATGTGTGTGTGCGTGTGTACATGCATGCATGCTATAGACCATGTACGTAAGCAAATGTGTTTGTGTGCACGTGTACATGCATACTTGGGATCATGTGTGTGTGTGTGTGTGTGTGTGTGTGTGTGTGTGTGTGTGTGTGTGTGTGTGTGTGTGTGTGTGTAATCAGAGCTGGTGTTTTGGACTCCCGCGGCTGAAGGACGTTTCCTGGCTGTCTGAATGTTCTGGCCTGGATTAAAGTTCATGGTGTCGTTTCTCTCAGTTCAGCCTCGTTGTCTGCTCCGGCAGGAATCAACAATCTGGTTCTGCGTTATGAAACAGACTGGAGACCCGGCCACAATATCTGCATTTATTTATTTGAGTTTGTTTAGATCGAGATCATGTCTTTTTAATGATTTCTATTTGTATGTTTGAGATTTATCTATGCAGGGATCCTACTGATTAAACGATCGCGTCTGACTCTGACTGTCCTGCGTGTTAGGAGTAACTACTGCTGCTGTTCACAGGTGATATTTATTGAAGGATCGAATAGGAATATTTATTTCATATGAAGTTTTATTTTCTACATGACTTTAGTGGAACTATTTCATCGCTGACAGAGACTACGCTGCAATTATTTCACTCTGAAAACAAATAAAGATTGTACGTGCCACTGTCCACAGAGTGTGTGTGTGTGTGTGTGTGTGTGTGTGTGTGTGTGTGTGTGTGTGTGATGCCACGCTGAGCTGAAGCATGTGTTTCTGCACGTTCAGAGTCTGGAAATAAGGAAACTGTTGATGAAAACGGCTGAGAGAAAGACATGCTCTTCACTTAAAGGAGCAGTCGACCCGAAAACGATCAACAAGTGAACTATTATAACCCACAGGACGCTCAAGATTAGCATCGATCGGTTTCTTTGTCTCCGCGGTGAATGGGTGCCGTCAGAATGAGAGTCTGATGAAAGCACGCCGATGATGATAGTCCGTCATTTAACATCTGGAGAAGACAAAAGAGCAAACCAATCCAGCGTTGAGGGGTTTTAAACTAAAAATACGATCCATAACTCTTTATCTGTTAAAAAAAAGTGTTCTGGTCTGAAAGAGGAGATGCCAAAATGGCTCTAAACTAATTTTATTTTAGATAATCTCTTAACGCTACATTAGTTTGATCTTTTGTCTTCTCCAGATGTTAACTGATGGACCGGAGCGCTGTGGATTATTGTGATGTTTTTATCAGACTCTCATTCTGACGGCACCCATCCACTGCAGGCCGTCCGTTGTGGAGATGGAATCAATGCTTTATAATATTAATAGATTGCTTGTTGCATTTGAAGTTGGTTGATACCGTCTAGAGGCATAATATGAATAGATATCGTATAACTGGTTAGTTATTACTAATGCAGTTTGCTGTAAAACAGTATTTCTCTAAATAGTACTCGGCTAGCGCTTAAATTATGATTAAAACCAATTGAAGTAATTTTCTGTAAATCTGAAAAGTCTTTGAAACCTGTTTAATGAAACAGCATTACTGCTATTAAAAGACATTAAGACGTTCCTTTTCACGCCCAGAGAATATATAAAAAAAAAAAAAAAAAGATAATTTTGCCATTAATGCAATGTCTAATCTGGCCTAATGAGTCAAAAGAAAGAAAGGACACCGTTTCTTTAAAAAGATAATTTATTTTCTGCATTTCGTTCGAGTACAAAAACAGAACCCATTGCATTTGAATATCAAATAAATAAGATGCATGGAATATGCATGTGATTGTTTAAAAGAAAAGGAAAAAATAAAAAAGCACCTTCCATTTGATCTAAGTGAACAATAACCGCATCCACATACATCTTTGAACAATCTGGCACTTGCATAAAAAACAAAAAAAAAAAAACAAGTTTGTTACATGGAAAATAGCTGCCACGTTTGGTTTCCATGAACCTGAGGTAAACATTTCATCAGCAGCCTGAAAACTCCTGCTTCACTACAACGTCAGCAAAAGTGCAACATAAAACTGTATTACAAAGTCTTTTTTTATGTACCCTACACCTGCATTAGAAATGCCCTGCGAGCCGGTACCTCGCTGCTTTAAACAGTCATACAACAATCGGGCCTCTCGGGAGACCACACGGCTTCCTTTTAAAACTAATAAAAGTCTCAGCATTCTTCGATCAAGAGCTCTTCAGAGCTGTACAGTTTTCTCTTGATAACTCGAAATCCAGTGCTCAGTTTAAGTGCGCGCCGAACCGCCGGAGACGAGGGCGACCGGCCGGCGAAAAGCCCCTGGATTTTTGGCCAGAAGCCCCGGGAGTCGAGCCTCAGCACGAGCGTGAGCTGGAAGGTGGGCACTAGATAGGGGTCGACCGCGATCTGTCCCACGGCCTCGCAGCTGCCGTCCTGCTCCACGCAGAGGTCGACGAGGGCCCCTCGGAGGCCACAGGGCTCGCTGACCGACAGGTGCACCAGCTCCTGACCGATGTGCTCCAGGAGCTTCTCGGGAATCAGCAGCTTGGAGCAGTGCAGGACGCCGTCCTTGGCGTCGGTCAGGTTAAGCGCGATGAGCTGCACCACTTCTTTGCACAGCGCCTCTTCGGCCGGGTCGAAGAACAAGTCGGATTCGGACAGGTCCGCCAGGGATATGGAACCTGCGGGAGAGGAAGGCAAGCGCGCTTTAGGCTGGAGGACTCGTGTGGGAGCTCGAAAGCGAAGTTGCACGCAAAGAGCACGCGTTTACCTGCGTCTGATGCATCGTCGGTGCTGCTGTGATTGTCTGAGTCGGAGTCCAGGCTTTGGCTGCTGTGCAGTTTCTGCATCAGTTTGCTCCAGGACAAGCGTTTGGATGGAGCGTCGGAGGTCGGTGTGGACGGGAGACTCGGGTCTTCGGATGAAAGGCTGGAAATCAGCTGCTCCTGCATGGTTGAGTCTTAGAATGGCTGTTAGAGAAAAGATCTGGTGTTATTATTCGTGCATGACACAAAAGCATCTGGTGCATTGCAAAACTACCCAAAAATAAATGCTTTTCCAGTGCAATTATTAAAAAGCTTTTGCATGAGAAAGTTACTTCATGCATTAAACAGGAATCTGCCGAGAGGGTGAGAAAAAATCCTTTCCCTTTAAAAATGGATCCTGTTAAACAAAGTCACATCATTTTGATTCTCGTCTAAAAACGCATACATAAAATTGCACTGGAAAGCGAGCAACAAAACAACTCAGGCGACAAAGAACAAAGTATTGCCCAAGAAAACGGTTATTTGATTGATTTTGCGCTGAAATCAGAAATGCGGCATACTTTTGTCTTGCATTGTACTCCGGGTTTGGAAGAACAATGAAGACAAAGGGAACACCGAGAAAACACCGAACGAGACGCTCACCGATAGTCAGCACTGCAGATCTTCAGGTGCGACGAAACCGTCCCTAACAAAGACCAGCGACCAACAAAGCCGTGCGAGGAGCGGAATAAGTGCAGCGTCGGGACCCGCAGCGAGCTCCGCAAACACTGACGCAACCCTCTCCGCGGCGGCTTATATAGCCGCGGGGCGCCGGCCACGCCCCCCGCGAGTTTTCGGCCAATCGGCGTCCACGTCACGTCTTGCGCGTCCCGAGTTCGCCTGGTAACACGCAGCGGAGCGCCGCTATTGTCCGCGGTGGAGGAGGTGCGCTCATCGCGTCGCCTTTTGTCTTCGACTCGGGACGTGCGGCGGCGAGGCTCACGTCTGCGCGTTTGATTAGAGCGCTTAGAGCTCTGCGTGTCGAATCGAAACTGAATTGTGAAATCCTGACTCTGTGGATGCGTTTTCTCTGAGTACGTGCGAGCAGAGAGACGCGACGACTGATGATTTCAACTAAATAAACACTGAGATCCCGGCGCTTCCTTATCCAGTGTCAGGCATAGTCTGCTGGCATGCAATACTTTTGGAAAAGCTGACATATGCTTCAACGTTTGCTCTTAAAAATGTACGTCTGAAACTATTTGACTAGTTGAACAGACTTTGTTCACTTACTAATTTCATGGCTTGAATAATGAATTAGAAATAGACAACAATTGCAGTTTGTTACAACACTTTTTATGGTGTTGGAGTCAGATTTGGATCAGTATTGCTTTGCACTTAAACACTCTTTAAAACTAAACCACACCTAAAGTTGACTTTAAAGGGGTCTGAATGTTCACTTTTGTACTTTTTATGGTAAAAAAAAGGTTAGGAGATACAATAAGCGGCAACCCGATAGCTCTAAAACAACTGGTTTCATTCAAAAGCCACACAAAAAAACCCTAAGCTTCATGTCAACGAAGTAGAAATAGTCACAGATTGCTTTGAATACATTACGAGACCAGAAATGTAGGCTTTTCCTTTCATTTTAGTCTAAAAAGTTCAAACCAAACTAAAAAGCACCAAAAGTTCCCACTCAGGGGACTGAGTTTTGGGGGGTTTTAATGTTTGTGGTTTACTAAATGCTGACTAGTTAAGCTAAAAACCCGAAAATTAAAATTTTTTTTGTTTTTAAAAAAATAAACAATCATTTCATGTCTCGGAATTTGCATATGGTACCAAGAAAACTTAATTTTATGGCTTGAATGTAACAGTAAGGCTTTTCTAAAGCATTAAAAAAACATAACCATACACTTAGTATTAACTTTTAGTATTTTTTTTTTTTAAAAGGACCCGTTAAACTCAAAGTGGTCTGAAAAGTGGCCCGCTGAAAAACTAGTCTTGAAGCAAGAAGTAATTTGATTAAGACTTTGTCTGAGTTTGTGGCCGGATCGGTAACGTGTGAAGCGGTCGGGGGAGGTTAAGGAAGGGTTAAAAGTTTCCTGGTTTAGATTGAAGGCCTGCTGCTGGTCAGCAGAGAGCGTCCCACACGGACAGCCACATTCCTGTCTTCTGTTTGCTAGCCAAGGGTGTGTTTCTCCTCAAATCCTTTGCATATAATGCATTTGAATCCGTTCGGCCGCATGAATACACGAGCGTGAATAATACTCAGAACGTCTGAGGGCTGTGTCTGTGTTAAACCGCCGGTGGACTACAGCATGTGTTTCTGTGCTGCTTCTAGAAAGGCCTGCTGTTTTTTTCACACCTCAGCAGATCTGGGCTGGAGGACAACTGAAGATCTGACCTCTGCCAAATGTGCCTTAAAGACGCTGAGTGAATGAAACAAACACCTCAGTCCTCAGGAAGCAGGCCATTACCCCAGCAGATGATTTTTCTGAGCATTAGCACTGTTTTATTTACCTCTATTGCTTATTACATCTCGTAAAGTCTGACTTTGTCTTACAATACTACTTTACGTCTCGCAATTCTGACTTTACATCTTGTTAAAGACTTTATATCTTATAATTATGACTTTACGTCTCAACAATTATTATTTTACATTGTGTTATCGACTTTACATCTTACTAAATGTTGACTAGTTATAATTCTTATAATTCTAACTTTACATCTCACTATTTTTAATTTACGCTCAACAATTCTGTCTTTTTAACAAATCTTATCTTGTTATTGACTTTAAATCTCACAATTCTGACTTTGTTACGTGATTTAGACTTTTTTTCTCATATTCTGTACGCCTTGTGATACTGACTTTACGTCTCACAATTTTTACTTTTACACTCAACAATTCTTTTTTTACATCTTGTTATCGACTTTACGTCTTATAATTATGACTTCACGTCTAAAAAATTATTTTTTTACATCTTGTTATCAACTTTACATCGTGTAATTCTAACTTTACATCTCATAATTTTTACTTTACGCTCAACAATTCTTTTTTTACATCTTGTATTGACTTTACATCTTATAATTCTAATTTTACGTCTCACAATTTCTACTTTACGCTCAACAATTATTTTTTTACAACTTGTTATTGACTTTACATCTTGTAATTCTAACTTTACATCTCATCATTTCTACTTTACGCTCAACAATTCTGTTTTTACATCTTGTTATTGACTTCACATCTTAAAATTCAAACTTTACGTCTCATAATTTTTACTTTACGTTCAACAATTCTTTTTTACATCTTGTATTGACTTTACATCTTATAATTCTAATTTTACGTCTCACAATTTTTACTTTACGCTCAACAATTATTTTGTTACATCTCATTCTGACTTTACGTCTTGTCGTAGACTTTACATCTTATAATTCTAACTTTACATCTCACTATTTTTACTTTACGCTCAACAGTTCTGTCTTTACGTCTTGTTATTGACTTTAAATCTCACACTTCTGACTTTATGTTTACGTGATTTTGACCTTTTTTCCTCATATTCTGAGTGATTTTGACTTTTTGAATTTTATTATTGACTTCTTGACTGTGATTCAGACTTTACATCTCTTGATGCTGATATAACATTTCGCAGTGCAAAGTTTTTTTGTTTCACGTTCACAGGTTTATATATTTGCCTGTAGCAGACACACAAAGAGTATCATAAGTAGTGTTTGTTCAATCATTATTCCTCATAAACAAAATCAGTTGTGTTCACTTCAAGGGAAAAAGCTTGGGCAGATATTCTCCTCAGTATATATCTATAACTAGGTTGCGAGTTTAATCCTAGACTAAAATTACGACACAAGGTTGCTTTGGATCAAAAACACTCATTTGCAGCCGTTTAATGATCCTTACGACTTCTGCGAAACGCTGCAATAATAGCTGGAAGGTTTCCTGGTTAAACCTTAAAGCCGTTTTGTCCATGTGAAGGAAAGCCTTTGACCAGGACAAAGAGTGAAGCAACCAAAGCAAAGAAAGTTTCAAAAGCTCAAGAAGGCTGCTGTGTGAAGCTATCTGCCAGAGACCGAGTCACTTTTATTCAAGTCCATGCACACATTCTGATGCATGCAATGCAATGGAGGCTTGCTGGACGGAAGCCAAGCTTCACAGAGGAGGACAAACAGTTCCCTCCGAGTGTAGGAGGAACCGCAGAAAAACAAAGACACGTGTTCCCCGTCCAGGAACAAAACATACCGTCCCACTTCATTTACATCTCGCTCTACTAAAGGCTCCTATATGTTATGGGCTTTAAGCGAACGACGCACATGTTGCCATGAAATCAGCAACAGAACAGAACAGAAAAGAGCGCCGTGCAAATCTGAAAACACGCTTCAGAAACTGTACAAAACATCAATATTATTTTAAAAAGTAAGCCATAACGCTTTTCTTCTAAAGCCCATTTCACATGTATTATTTAAAGCGTATTCGCAGTACATTAATACCTGTTTATTCATACTAAATACAAACTACAGACGTTGCAAGGTCGTAGAAGTAAATGCAAATTAAATATATGATACACGAAGAGCTCGCTTGCAAAAACGGATAACTTTTTACAATTTAGGAAACCAAGTTTTTCATTGTGTATTCCAGGTAATAGTCCAGTTGGGTTACTTTAATTAGGTGAAAAATACATAAAAAACAATAGCTAAATAATCATTAATTTTTGCAATATATATATATATATATATATATATATATATATATATATATATATATATATATATATATATTAACTAACACAATAAAAATACACAATTTTTATAAAAAAAACATATATTTATTTATTTAGCTCAAGTTTCTGGAGAGATTTTTAATGACATTAAATAACACTGATTTCAAGAGGAACAAAACACTTTTCATTCCCATTTCATGCAAAACACAGTTTATTGTTTTGTTTAGTGTTTTTAACCATGAAAAGTATTTTTCCTGAGCTCCTCCCAGCGTGTCCGGCGCTAGGACCCAGCGGTGCAGCTACAAACACCCTTTTGTTGAACACAGAAGTGGACAGATCAACATCTGAGCTAGAACAGAACAGAACAGAACGTCCAGTGCTTCCACTCAGAAACATCTCCGCTCCGACGCAGGCTGATAAACATCTAGAGAGACGTTCGGCGGCTCCTCGAGCATCTGCAGGAACTCCAGCTCTGTTTACACCAGGATCACATTGCATCGCTCTCCTTCCCCCCACCCCGGGTTTTAGTTCACTTTTATTCCGATTATTTCCCCAAAGCGGCAAGCTGGTTCTAGTTGAGCTTTGGCTGAGTGCTTTTTCCTGAGCTCAAGGACGAAGCCCGAGGCTCTTTATTTATCTCCACACAGGTTTGTCCTCCCTCTCTGTGCGCCACACGGCTCACACGTCCATCCCTCAAACCCTCGGCCGCTGTTTCAGTCCCACACACGCTCAGTTGACCAAACAACAACTAGAACAAGCGAATGAACACACACACAGCGACACAAGCCACTGGAAAACATTTCTGCACTGGTAAAAAAAAACTAAATGTAAATGACACTTTTGCAAATTTAAATAACAAAATGCATTGAGAAAAGCATGGCTTGAACTTTGAGAGATTTTAACATAAAAAAAAAAAAAAAAAAAAAAAAGAGTTCAGAAGCAGAGCGAGTAGTTTATTTTTTGTTTAAAAAGTAAAAAAAATGCAATGAACTAAAAAAAATAACCCCAAATATGATTTTATGTATTTTAATTACATATTTAGAGTTTTAGCTTTGATTTATATTTTATTTATTCGTTAGAAACCCATGCATTTAAACAAAATGAATATTGCTTGATGCACAGCTAGTCATGTTTAAATCATATGAATGCAATTTTTTTTACAGCTAATAATATTTGCATTTCTTTTATATGACAAATACTTTTTTAAGCTTTTTGCCTAATTGATGCACGCCCTTCAACCGTTTTTGTCTTTTTTTAAAAATATAAAATCGAACAGATTTCTGTACGACCGACAAATCATGCATCGCATTACATTCAATCTCAAAAATCAAATACATTTAATGTGTTTATTTATTGAGAGCATGAAGTAAATAAAATCAACGCAGACGTAGAGTTGAACGCACCTGCGCTCATCGTTTCAATTCATTCGGGCAGCGTTACGAATTGTGTTCAAAAAGACTTTTATTGTACGTGTGTTCGGAGGTCATACATGTAAAAATCCACACTGAGAAAACACAGGGTTATTTTGAAGTATTCCGAAGGCTGTATCCAAAAACACGAGCACAAACGATTAGAAACCAGTGCAAAACACACACACACACACACACACACACACACACACACACACACCTACAGTACATTCATAAGAACTTCAGCTCGTTGGAGAAAGCGGCGAATGTGTTTCGGAGCGGAGAGACGGGTCCGAACGCGGTCATGAGGTGGTGAATCCCAGGAGCTGCTCGATGGGTTTATATTTCCACTCGTCTGCCTCCAGCTGCTCCACGAGTCCAGCCAGACGCTCCATCCGTGACACCTGCTGATCTGAGATCAGACACGCTCCGCATCAGCCGCCGGCGGAGCTCTAACTCCAACGTGAACTGAATCTTTAAAGGAAACGCGAAAACGCGCTCACCCTCGGATCAGCCGGCATCAGGAGGAGCGCGTTTCTTCAATGTGTCTCAATGGATGTGAATGGGTGCCGTCAGAGCCCCATCTGGAGAACACCAAACTAATCCAGCGTTAAGATGATCTAAACTCAAACATGAGTCTATAATAACACTTTAGTGAAAAAGTCTTCCGGTCTGAATCATATACGCGGCTGGAGATGATTGTAGCAAGTGTTGTTATGCATTTATTTCACTGATTAGTTTCAGCTTTTGTCGTCTTGTGATGTTTTCATCAGCTCATCCTGACGGCACCCATTCACTCAGAGCACAGAGACAAACTCCTCCTGATCTCGGCCGACCCGAGTGTGGACGGTGCGAGTGCGTTTCTTCAGCTTCCCTCCCAACTCACCGTGTTTAACCTGCTTCAGCGTGGAGGCGACCTGATAGCTGAACACAGACTCGCATAAAAAGCGATCGGATCCATCTGCGGGGAAAAAGCAAAGGCGCAGACGTGAAACAAACACTCAAACTGCTCCTCGCCTCGTCGGTCTCCCCCGAGCTCTGGTGACGGCCCCGTCCTGCGCTGACCCCGAGTCCAGAAGGATTTCACAAACAAAAGAGGCCCTAAACTGGGAGAAATCGTTTCGTAACTGGCTTACGTGCCATTTGTGAGCTTAAGGGGACAGAAATGCTATTCAGAGAGCGGGAAAGAGGGGGAACGCACCCTCCATCATCTCTCCGGCTCCTTTCGGGTAGGTGTAGAGCACTTTTCTGGGCGGGATGAGCTCCGAAGCGCTGAAGCCGGACCCGGTCACCGAACTGCCGCTGACTCCTCCGGCCGAGGACGAGGATGAAGAGGCTGCCATTCACAATCTACACAAACACAAACACCACGACACGATGAGTTTGGGAAAGAAACAGCAAGGCTTTAGTCTGCGCGTCGTTTAAAACAACTCAAAGTCGGCCAGTGTCGCACGCGTTTGTCTGTTCTGGTGACCCAGGAACTAATAAACAGAGAAAAACGCATGCAATGCAAGCTTATAAAAACATTAGCAATGGTAAAAAACGCAAATATAACAGTTTAGGTCTTTGCAAAAGCTCCACGCTTTCGATACAAGCATCGCACAGCAGCTTACAGGCGCGGAGCAGTCAAACAGACACACGACACGACATTTCATTGTGTTCATTAGTTTCGACTAAGCTATTTTTTATTAAAAACACAAGCGAGTGAACGGCATTGGCGACGTGAACTCTCTGAAGCGACGCTCGTAGGAGCTCAAACCACGCGCCGTTAACACTACTCCACACTTAACACCCGTTTCAAGAGCGACACGTACAAATAAAGATGTTTCAAAAAGTTAAATGTGTGTTAAAACCGCGTAGTGTTTGGGGATAACCTGCGTCACCCGAAGCCGCCGCCGCTGTTTCTTCAGCGCGTTTGTTTACGACAGTTTGCAGCCGGCCGGATTCAGAGCGCCCCCTAAAGCCGCGGCGACAAGACACGTTTATTTATTTTTATTAGGTATTACGTTTTGTAACTTTGTGAAGTATTATTGTACATAATCCTAGTCGTTTACTTTAAAAACATGTACTTTAACGCGAACTGTAAAACGTTTAATAAAAGTGCAATATAGTTCACTTGTCTTTCATTAAAATTTATTTAAATGCTTATTAAATACGGTATACATTCAATACATTTCATTATAATATGTTAAGAAATATATTATGTATTTTTTTCCTCTCAGCTGAGGACTTTTAAGCGTGACGCTTTAAGCGGAAGTGAGCGCGGAGTCTCGTTTCCGCTCACGCGTCCATGCAAACAAACAACTCCTGGAAGGTAGAAAGATTAATCATTTAATAATTACTGTACATGCCTTCTTGCGAGTTTATGTTCTGTTATCTTTCTCTGACTTGTTTCACCTTCGTTTTGTGGTTTAATAATGTCTCAGTCAGCTGAAGCACATACGGGCGAAAATGATGAAATATTTTATGTAACCTTGAAGTACATTTCTGTGTTTATAAGATATTTAATCGTCTTAGTGCCGAATTTCAGTATTTTCTCCCGTGAGCTGCTCACTTTCCGAAGATTTCGTGTTTTCCCTACTAAAATGGTATTCGTGACAGTTGTGTTTATGTGAAAACTAGCATAAAAGCGTATAATGTTTACTGATTAGTCTAGATAAATATATTTGTTCTGATTTATATAATCTGTTAGTCTTGTTCAATTAATATTAAATCAATTAAAATTTATATTTTGTTAAATTATGATATTTACAGTATATTAAATAATTTAAACATACGTTAAATGTTTATTATTATTATTATTATTGTCTCATAATTTTTTTTAATTTGATATTTAAGCATTTATTTATATATTTTAATTGTTTTAATGCATGTTCTCTGTCAGGGTGTGCGTGATGGACGTCTTGCGGCCGGTCCTCGTTAACATCAACGGCAGAATTTACAGAAAGAATCCCGTTCAGGAGGAAACTTACGAAGAGGAAGAAGAAGAGTACGACCGTTCGTACTCGGGAGCAGGTCGGTGGTTGTCTCTTCGTGTGTGTCTTTGGTATGGCGTCATTTAATGTTAATGTGTGTTGTTTCCCAGCGTCTGAGCAGTGTCTGGACGAGCCGTGTGACTCCTACAGCATCGAGCAGACGGACCGGGGCTTCCGCTGCGCCGTAGATGTGCCCAGCGTCCTTTACAAGTCAGTATACGAGCTCTAGATCACTCCCACGCTTACACCATGGAGTTTTTCTTTTTATTTGTAAACTTGGTAGATCATGTGCACGGGTTCGTTCTCAGACTGTGTTTTTATAACATGCAGTTCACATTTAATTGTAATTAAAGCTTACATTTTGCTATTTTTAGTTAACATCTCGTAATTTCATATAATTCACAATGTACATCCCACAGCATTAAAACTATCTTGGATTTTAAATCTAAATCTAGCAATTCTAAATTTCTCACAATTTTTTTGTGCATTTAAAAGAGGGAATTATGACTTTATTTCTTCTGAATTAATATTTATTTGCTTAATTAACTAATTTATTAATAAATTAACAATTTGTCACAATTTATATCCTGTAGTTAGTATCTTGCAATGAAATTTTTTTTCTGTATTACAAGTTCATATCTTTATATTTATAACATGGAATTATGACTTGCAGCTGCTTTTAATTTATTTTGAATTTTTTTATATTATTAATGATAAAATAAAAATAAAGTTAATAAAATAGCTAATTCAATAGAATTAAAAGGTATGAAATTCAATATATTTAGATATATAATATAATAATAATAATAATAATAATATATAGTCACAAAATAATATACAGTAATTTTATATATAGTCACTCAATTTAATTCTGTATATAGTATATATATATATATAATATATATATATTATATTCTATATATATATATATATATATATATATATATATATATATATATATTCACAAAATTAATATCAAGGATAAATTAAGTAGGAATTATAAATAGTAAGATAGATAGGTACATAGAATAAAATAAATAAATAGTAAAATAAATAGAATAGAATAAAATAAATAAATAGTAAAATAAATAGAATAGAATAATAAATAGTAAAATAAATAATATAATAAAATAAAGATAGAATAAAATAAATACAATAGAATAAAATAAGAGAGAATAATATCTTTGGCAGAAACGGTCTGACTTCAGTCTCCCAGCAGCTTCTCAAATGCTTCTCGGTCATCTTCAGCTCTGAGCTCAAAAGTGTTTTTATGTTTTGTCAGGTATATCATCGGTAAGAAAGGAGAGACTCGTAAACGACTGGAATCAGAGACTAAAACGTCCATCAGCATCCCAAAACAAGGCGTGGAAGGACCGATCGGTGAGAAATGGTGCTCTGAACAAACCCCTCGGCCCTGAACCGTTCAAGGGATTCGTCCCGCAGCTTTTGCGCAGACAGAAATCAAATCTCAGACTCCCAGGGGATGAATAAAAGCATCTGCCAAATACGTGAACACCGCTGAGCTGAAAATACTGCGTGGTGTGTGAGAGAGCTCAGCGTGCTCGCAACCATATTATTACACGAGGAACAAGCGATCTGTAGGCGGAAACACTCGGAGGCAAAGTCTGTTGTTTGTGTTGAATGAGTGAATGATGCCTTGTGCAACTAAGTGTTCCTGCGTTAAAATAAAGGTGCTTCAGGGGTCAGGATGTTCTAGCAGCAGGATGTTCTTGTGTGCAGCGGTGAGTACTGTATGTTCATCCTGTGTGTGTGTGTGTGTGTGTGTGTGTGTGTGTGTGTGTGTGTGTGTGTTCTCAGTGATCACAGGTGCACACAGAGCTGGCGTCTCCTCGGCTGTGACCCGTGTTGAGGTTTTGATCGACAGCTTTCGCAGGAAGCAGCCTTTCACGCACTTCCTGTCGTTTGCGCTCAACCATGGCGAGGTGCAGCAGGGCTTCCTGCGCTTCAGAGAG
>NW_025047944.1:1187500-1195000 GCF_018831695.1 Puntigrus tetrazona | reverse complement strand
CATCTTAATGCTGGATTAGTTTCAGCTTTCGTCTTATCTAGATGTTAAACGATGGGCCGGAGCGCTGTGGATTATGGTGATGTTTTTGTCAGCTCTCATTCTGACGGCACCCATTCACATCCATTGCTGAGACCCGTCTCCGAATCTGATGAAGAAACACTCGTGCGGCCTGAGGGTGAGCACAATTACAGCAAATGTAATTTTTTTGCGTCAACAACTTTTTTTTTTGCATGTTTATGATCTTGTGAACTATTAATCAAGCGCATTAACTTGTGCTCAAAAACCCAAAGCACAAAGTTAAAGACGGCTCATTTATGCTGCCTTCTATAATACTATCTTAGAGAGCTACGTATGTTGGCGCATGATGAATGTTATATGAAATCGTTTCACGCTGGTCGTAGGTGAAAATTGGAGTGTTATAATGTAAATTATGAGCTGATGCGTTGTGATACATTCGTCACACACTTGCCATATGCCAGTCTAGAGATGTGTGTGTGTGTGTGTGTGTGTGAGTTGTTTATTCACACTCCTAGCACTGTAAACGGTTTATTAGCCCTGTGCTACTCGAGCAGCAATCGCTTGCTTCACATCTCCGTGTATTTGTTAGAACAAGCTGCGCTACAAAACGCACTTCTAATAGATTTTTCACTTCTGAGGATGAGTGTTTGAGGCCCTGGGTTTCACTTTTGCAGGGTTCAAAATGATGTTTTTTTTCCCCCACTCCGCCATTGGAAGGTAGATAATGAGGAGTAATTCCTGCCACCCACGAAACTGTACTCTGCACCATTTTTTTTACTCGTGCATTAATCTCGCAATTTAGGAATTTATGTTTTTCCTTCAATGCAACACTCACTGAAATAAAAAAACAATAATTACGTTTACAAAATGTTGTAAGCTGCGTAGTTGCAATCGATATTTTAGCTACTTTTAAATTTAATTTCGTTGAAAGCCAGTCAATTTAGTATCGTTTTTTTTTTTTTTTTCAGTGCTGCAGATATAAAAGAGCCGTCACAAAGCGTGTTATGTTTAATGTTATGTCCAAGTTATTGTATTATACGTAAATTTCTATGTCATTTTGTTACGTTTAGTTTTATGCTTATATTGCTATTTTTTTGTAACTAAAACGATTTTTGAAAATATTCCTCGTCAGGCGTTCTGGATAAGATCCTAACAGTGAATTTTAGTAGATCTGCTTGATTCGAATAACACTTGTGTCATAAATCAGTGCCACAGGCAGATTGCATATAATATTGTAGCAGCTCAGTTTTATTTAATCCACAAGCCAAAGCCAGTCAGATTAGCATTTTGTGCTTTCTGCATGCTCGTTTTGGTTTATGTGTGCTTTGCTGCTATTTTACACCACACTAGAAATGCATCAGTGTTTTGAAATCGGTCTGCTTCAGGTGGCGGGAAATAAGCAGATGCTTCTGTGTCTCCTATTTGTGCATAATGCGACGCAAATCTCAAACTTCAGAACAGATTCCAGCGCAATCATCTGAAGCTGCTGAAGGGAAGCGTCAGTCAAACGTAAACCGCACAGACGGAGTAATATCTGCGCCGAAGCAGTGATTGATTAATAGCTCTGCAGCGCGCCGTCATTGTTATTAATAACGGCGCAATTCCTGAGACGCTCGTTAGGAAAACAGCGTCTCATCACGATCAATTATGCCAAGAAGAATCGTGTTCTCTCGCAGATGCTTTTCTTGACTGATAATGCGGTGTCTTGCACAGATGGCTGTATCGCAGAAATATATGGGGAATAGGCTGAGAATGATTTGGTGCAACTGCTGTGAATAAATTAGGTGAAGGGTATTTTGTTGCCTGCGACGGTTTAAATACTAGAGGAAGTGTTATAACTTATTTAGACCATTTTGTTTGTAATTGGGAACGAATGGTAATATCGTGCAATATATGTGCAATACTCGTTTGCCACACATTTTGCTTCTTGTCTGTGTGTTATATCTGAAGAAAAATGCAGCTTGAGTTATTTTCATTTGAAGCAATTAATTGGACGAAGATAAGGGTTAAAAGGCCGTGCATCGTTTTGTGCTGAATTAAAATGAATGGATCTCTGCTGGTCTTAAAGTCTTCTTTGCTCTTGGTAAACTCAGTCCTTCTTTATCATACATGCATAATAATATACGTATCGTGACATCCTTAAATCGTGATGCATTTGATGCATAATGACATGAAAGAAACCTTGTTTTATGACAAATTGTTCAGACTGAGCTGGGATCTGTCATTGTAAAATTAAACCTGTTCTCTGTGACTTCATTAGACCTTTCTGAGTCCATTGGCAAATATTTGTTCTTGTTTTAGTCATAATTTAACTGGAAAACACTGAGAAAGAACATTTAGAGAGCTTCTTTTTTTTCGGTCTTGGCAAAGATTTTAAAAGGACTTTAGAAAACTGTATTAATCTTTAGGGATGGCATCGCTCGTTCTTAAATGTATTTGTATAAAAGTAGCACAATAGGTTTGGATTGGAAAGCAATTCACGTGACTAGAAAAGTTCACAAGGCTTGTTTCTGAACGTTTGTAGGTCAGTAATGAAAGAGAAAGTCGTGCTGGAATCACGTTTCTGCTTCTCCTCGGACGTGTTGGAGTAGGTGTTGAAGTCTGTGCTCTTGGGTTTTGTGTACGTTAATGAGAATCTGAGTAATTACCTAAAGCCTTCTTTTAGCGTCTGCTACTCGTTTGTGAGATGAGATGACTTTATTTTGGGATCACATTGCTCTTTGCGTCCTCATAATCTGCTGGCATGTCCTAATTGTGTTTTTGTAAATATGTAGTGATGTGGCATCTGCTGTAAACCGATGTCACCGCTCAGAAGAACAGCTTCTGTTTACTAATAACAGCTTTGATGCTGTGGGACCTGTCGATTAGTTCTCTGTTAGACTAGACAAGTGTGATAGCGCTGTCTAACTAAACAACAACCAGTAAAAACCACACCGGCCTCACCCGTGATGAAATGCCAGTGATGTTTTGTAGTATCTTTCAGAATCTAGGCTCAAAAATGACCCTGGATACCGTTTTGCCCATATATGGTAAACCGTTCAGGAAGTGGGCGTGGCTCGAGCGCTGCTAGCGTAATTGTCCTCCTCAAAGCTGTACAGGTAACTGGGAGTTTATTTTCCATTCAGGGCACATTGTCGAGAAAAGAACAGAAATTTAGTAGCTGTCAGAGACAGAGGATGGCCTTGTCTTATCTTTTAGTTGTTATGGCAACCATAGGGATGTCTCAAGTGTTGCTATTGTTTTAATGGCATCTCTTTAGAATTAGGACAGAATGCATGCATTAACTAGCTATACGTTTGTTACAGCATTTATCAACCTTTATTAATGTTAGTTAACAGCTTGCTTCCTGTTAGCTGAGGTTATTGTTAAATAATATGGTAACACTTAACAAGAAGGGACATTGTGTGTGTGTGTATGTGTGTATGTATGTATGTATGTATGTATGTATATATATATATATATATATATATATATATATATATATATATATATATATATATATATATATATATATATATATATATATAGATGCAAGTTTTACATTTAAAATGTTAACTCTGTATCTTCACATAAATAATAGTCAATCAAATCATATTTTCAAAAATAAAAACTTAAGGCCTTTATTCACGTACTAGGCTCATGTAGTGTGATTATAATGAGAATATGGGGTTGAAACAGATCCGTTTTATTCAGAGGCCCAAAGTGGACAGAAATATCAGCATCTGCAGCAAATTGTATATTTTTATGTGATGTAAATCAATGAGTTCTTTATAACAGTGCAGTGGATAATGATATAAATATATGACTTGTCATATTTCAGTAATCATTGTACAGTATACCTCTGATGACATGAGATTGAAACGGTCCAAACATATAAAGCAATGCAGTCCAGTGCTTCTGGAAACAGACCCCGATGATCAGGTTTTTCTAAAAAATGATTGATGGAGAATCGAGTAAAGCCCAGCTGCTTAAGTGTTCATCTGGAGGTATTACTAACAATTGCAAAGTTGTTCTACGTGATTAATATTTTGCCGTCCAACAGACGGTATTTTATTTATTCAGAGGCAAGCCCGTGTTCTCATTAGGTCTACGGCATGCCGCTTTGTTCAGGATGTTAATGTGGATGTAAATGCATAAACTCTCGCTTCTCGGATGCCGTGATGGTGCTTAATTCTTAATGATGCATCTGCTCTCAGCACCTGGCCTTTAAAGTTTCATCATCGGGAGGCTTTCACCCGTCTGCACATCTCAGAAACGCTGGATAATACCAGCACACACACACTGAAGGGGGCATGGAGGAGTTGAGCCGCAAGCCGTGTTTGTCCTTCTGCATATGCTTGCAGTCAGACAGCAGGGGATTGTGGGTAATTGCTCTCGCCCGGGGCGATGTGGCCGATGCGCCTGCCCTCCGCTGCCCACTCGTTTGCTGCACTGACGCAGGTTAAAGGACGCTTTGAAAGATAGTGTAAATGATGCACGTTAAAGCATGTTTTTGCCTTTTATTAATTATGGAAGTTTTATGCCGGTTAGTGAATTATTTTACACTGAAACGGAGTATTCATGTAAATAAACAATGTGGTGCTAATGCATCTGTCAGGGTTTGGTTGGACGATGAAAAGTGTGTTTATATGACAAGTGCTCGGAAAGAAAGATTAATAATCTTTAATTAAAGATTATGCATGTTATTTCGTATCAATGCATGCATGTTTTTTTTTAATGATGCATCGAGGAATCATTTATAGTAAGTTCAGGATATGTTTTAACTTAATTAATTTAGTTTTTTCCACCAGTTTTGCTGCTTGTATTTTTCAGTCCCACTTCACCTGTAAATTTCATAACTAATTGCAATTAAATTACTGGGTTTTTATTTAATAAATGAGAATTTTAGAAGTAGAAAGAATTATTAACATTTAACTTCATCGGGTAACATTACTAACAATTAAAACGTTTACAGCTTAATCTTAATAATAATTGAAATCTGTTAACCTTAATGCACCCTTCACTAAAATATTATTAGGATTAACACGGGTTAATGAATGCTATAAATATTTATTGTTCATTATTAGTTCGTGTCAGGTAATGCAGTAATTCATGTATAAAATGAGACCTTACTGTAGTGTTATCATATTTCTGTTTTATTTACATTTGTTATTTCCAGTTTTCCAGAGGAAATGTGTTTGTCATCATGCTTCAGGATTGGTGTTGTTCAGCAGGAGGTCTGTTCGTGTCGCTGTGCTTGATGATTTTTATTGTTTGTGCGTAGAGACGGGTTATTGTTAGCTGAAATGCACCATTTAGCAAGCAATGGATAGTAAACACACACACACACACACACACACACACACACACACACTGTGATCCACATCAGTTTGTCAACACACATTAGCATAATGTCACACGCATATGCAAGATTTGGCATTATGCAGATTTGTGTGTGTGTGTGTGTGTCAGCTTGTTAATATTTCCAGAGACAGAAAATAATAGTTACACAGATATCTGGAATATTGTCTACAGAACATGAAATGTAATACAGAATACAGAATAGCTATGTTTGGCAGTGCACTGTTAGTATGTCTCCTGTTGACATAAATATTACAATTAGCCGATTAGTTTTTTTCATCAGATCCGGAGGAATGGATGTGAATGGGTGCCGTCACAATGAGAATCCAGTTGTCTCAAAATTCATGCACGTATTAGTTTAGAGCAGTTTTTTCTGCTGTTTAGAGACGTTTTCATCAGCTGTTTGGACTCTCATTCTGCCGGCACCCATCCGTGGCTGAGGCATTCCTCCGGATCTGATCTCGGATGACGATGCTTTCAGCGAGCTGGTTGGAAGCTCAGCGTTCTTCCCGTTAAAAGCGTGTTATTATTCAGCTAGAGGGACATAAACATGTCAGTAGTTTAACCTACTTTAACAGACTTGTAGCAAGACAGTCACTTCTCGAGAGTGTTTTGATTTGTCGTAAGTCAGATCTGATAAGACGTCAACGTCTTTTCACCGGACCGAGCCGCTCTTCTTTTGACGGTGAAAGCCTTTCTTGTGTGTTTTTGTGAGCAGCGTATAACCGCGGTCTCATGCGGTGAAGCGTTTTGTGCGGCGTTTGGATCCGAACGTCTTCGTTTGAAAGCCTCTCGGGTGTCGGATAGGCTTTCAGATAGCTGGGAATAATTTAAGGTGGCGATATGATCTCAGACTGAAGTCGAGACGCCGACGGATCTCCAGGTATTGCGTCTTTTTGAAGAGCCGTAAATCACGGCTGACGTGAGCGCGTGGCTTCAGAATATCAAACCTAATAACGGAGTACCTTTCTCCTGGAAGTCTTTTATGTTCAGGTCTTCGGGAAGTCTTTGTGTTTGTCGTGTTGGAGCTAAAGACACGCTGCCCTCGGGATGAGGCCGCTTCGGTGCCTTTGAGATAAAAATGTTTTAGAGGAAGTCTTTGTTCTCATTTAAATGATTTAGTTTGATGTTTTTTTTTCTGCAGTCGCTGATGGGAAAGTGTTGGACAAGCAGAGCCGGCGTTTCCCGTAGAATCTAGCAGAGAAAAAACGGTGTAATAAAAAACAGCAGCTGTGTTTTTGTCACATGACATCATCTGGTGAATCCATGTCGTGTGAGTTTATTTATTTTTGTTAATTCCACTGCTAGAGTTATATTCCCTAATTTTATATCAGCAGCCAAGACACAGCAGTGATGCAGCTAATATTCTGATCCTGTCAGGCAGTGTTATTTTAGCATGATTACAATACTGGTATAGTTTTGAATAGTTTTTAATGTATTCTTTTGTTTATATTTTAATTTGAGTTAAATTTTAGGAATTTTGCCACGTGTTTTGCCATTTTATGCCTTCATTTTATAATATAAAGGTTTTTTTATTTGTTTTTATTTGTTGTCATAATTCTAATTACTATTAGTGCAATAGGAAATGTTACCTTCTAAAAAAAAAATCTTAATTCTTCTTAAAAATTGTAATATATTTTGCCATTTATTTCATTTCAAGTAATACAATAAAAAAAAAAAAAAAAATATATATATATATATATATATATATATATATATATATATATTTTTTTTTTTATATATATATATATATTTTTTTTTCATATATATATATATATATATATATATATATATATATATATATATATATATATATATTCATATATTTTTTATATATATATATATATATATATATATATATATATAATTTTTTTTTTTTTTTTTTTTTTTTTTTTTATATATATATATAAAAATTGCCTTGAAAATCATGTAAATTTAAGCAGTTCTTACAGTATCTTAAAGTATCTAGGCTTTATTTTTTTATGGGTCAAAGACGAAAAAGGATTTAACCAAAAAAAGTTGAAAATGTTTCAATTAATTGCAATTTACTTTTTGTTTTTCTGAGCCAAAAATAAATATCAAATATAATTTTTCACCGATTTGCTAAATTCACCCACTAAAATGTCATTCAGGCATATTTTT
>NW_025047944.1:1177500-1182500 GCF_018831695.1 Puntigrus tetrazona | reverse complement strand
GTAATGAAAATATAAAAAATTTTTTTAAGTCAATGCAATTTCTTATCATTTTGGGGAGAAATGGCCATAAATAATTATGTCTTTAGCACATTAAAATTAAAGCTGAAATGAATTGTCTGTTATTTTAGTATCACTGAGATACTATTGTACTTTTAAGCGGTTCTTTAAATATAGCAAGTTAAACAACAATAAAAGGTACTTTTATATTTTTGTATTACATCATTTATATTATTTCAATTAATGTTTATTTTAATTACACACAAAAAATATTTTTGTTTAAAGTTAAGCGGTTGCAAAAAAAATATTTTCACTATTTTTAAAAAATAATATGGAAAGTCTGTCAACTAAAATTGTTTATTTAAATGTAGCTAAAATGATTGCAACCTTTAAAAAATGGTCAATTCAATCAATATATTTTTTGTTGTTGTATTAATTGTCCAAAGCCAATGCAGTTAGCGTAAATCTGTACGGTAACCGGTATTTCTGCTTTGCTCAGGATAAATCCGCTCCGTGTGCATCCGAAGCGCTCTGGAGCCCTGACTTCATTTCCATTTTAACACAAATATAATCCGTCTTCACTCATAAAATGCATTTATTCTCCTGCTCGTGAGATCAGAGAGGAACCGCTTCAGTCCCTGAATCAATCTGTCCACCGTGATATCGAAAAACAATTAAAGATCACCATGTGCACTGAAATACATCTTTTAAATTCTACTTTTAAAATTCTAGATGCATGCATGGTTTGCAAAATATAAATAAATAAAACGTAATTTAAACACCTCATTATATAAATAAGTTTTTGCCGTTCTTTTTTTTTTGCGCAGTTTTTATTTTGTAGCTGCATGATGTTCTTCTGGCAGCTGTATTTTTCAGGCTTATCCTCAGACAGCTCTGCTCCGTCACGCTCACATCATGCCTGTATTAAACTGGAGAACGTCCGCTGCTGTCCGGTGACTCTAAACGCCTCATATTGACTTCACGACCTGCAGATAATTATGAATTGCTGTCTGAAATCCCATCTAATGTGGCAGTAATTACAGTCTCAGCGGGACTCAGCACATCAGATTGTGGATCAGAAAGGGCCTTTATTTGAGAGCGCAGATTAATACGGGTGAAAAAGGGATCTTGAGGTTTTTATAGAAGCAGCTTTGCATAATTTAATTCAGCAGCTCCTTTTGGTCAAATGAACTGATTTATCGTTGGATCTAGTGTTAGTCTACACCGTAGGATTGTTTCAAGTGGAGCTGATTAATTATTCAAATTAATTGCATGTTAATTTAAAAAAAATGAAAAAATAAATTACACCAAACGATAATTTAAGGTCATTATTATGTGTTGAATAAAACATTTTTTTTAAATAAATAAAAATAATAAAATGGCAATTAATATGTTTATATAGCACTGTCTTAATGAGCGAGTCATTGAATCATTCGTTCAACCGATTCAAATGCAAATGGCTGATTCATTTAGAACCAAGTGACTTTCTTCATTCATTCATTCAAACACCTGATTTATTCAGAAAGTTACTCTGTTTATTAATGAATCACAGAAGCATCGGCTCACTTTGAAATTCATTCAAAAACTTGAATTATTTAAAAATGAAGCAAGTGAGTCGATGAATCACTCATTTTGTTCAAAGAGCTGAATAATTCAGAAACAAAAAAGTGACTGTCTTTATGAATGATTTACTGAGTCACTGTCTCACTTAATTTGCACAAGCAGCTAATAAAAAGTAAATGCCTTCATGAATGAGTCACTGAATCATTGGCTCACTTGATTCATTCAAAAACCTGATTTATTCAGAAATGAAGCAAGTGACTCTATTTATGAATGAGTCACTGATTGAGCTGATTGATTCAGAAACAAAGAAAATGAGTGTTTTCATGAATCATTGTATAACTTAATTTGTACAAACAATTGATTTAAAAACAAAAAGTAAGCAAGTTAATGCCTTTATGAATGAGTTACTGAATCATTGACTCGGTTGATTTGTTCAAACGTTTAATTAATTTATAAACTAAGCAAGTGACTGTCTTTATGAATGAGTCACTGAATCATTAACTCACTGGAGTGTTCAAACAGCTGATTCAGTCAGAGCGAAGCTTCAATGAATGAGTCACTGAATCATTGATTTGTTTCATTGAAAAAAAGCAGAGCCGTTCAAAAACTAAACCAGGGACTGTTTTTATATTTCACAGCACATCAAACAATTAAGACGATACAATTATAAACATAAAGCAAAATAGAAGAAAGACAAATATATACAGGAAAAATACCATAAAACTATTACATCTCAAGACAAAGATAAAGATATAGTTTTGATGCTTGGATCAGAACTTTCTAGAATAGTTTGTAAAGCAATTTGTAATCATTTGCCAAAACAAAACGAGTCTTTTTCAGAGGAATGCTAAAAACAGCAGTTCACTTCAGAGTCATTGAATCATTCACTTGATTCAATCCAAACCGTGGATTCAGTCGTTAACAATCATCAACATCACTAAAATGTTTTAATCACGTTATTATTTCCACAAATGTAGACGTTAAACATGTTTCAGCACTAGTTTTGCAGGGATATTTCACTCAAAACCGATTAAAATTAAAATTAATTCGCATTCTGAAGGTCTTAAAGGTTTAGAAAGACACGAGAGTGAGCGATTCATAACAGAACTATAGCTTTAAAATAATGTTAGCGCAGCCACATGTTGATGCGAATAAAACTCTCAACATCTCTATACTGTGGGTAATAAAGACGTCATTGTGAGCCTTTAGGAGTCAGAATGGAATAAAAACAGCAAAAAAAACGTGTCCTGCGTTATAAATCCAACACCTTCGACTCTTTACACCTCTTCCTCTGGCTCTCGACGCGGCGGCTCTCATAAATTCATGAAGCTTGTAAGTGTGCTACAAATCATACAGCGCAGGAATTGCAGCGCTGGTGTTTCTATGGAAACGCCTCCAGCACAGCTCCGGGGCTGCATTCGGTCACACACAGAAAACACAGAGATTACTCGCCTCACAGGGATTGAGCGCTGTGATAACACACACACACACACGCACACACACACACACACACACACACACACACACACACACACACACACGTGAACGTACGGCCAGGCGCTCGTTATCATGACGCCATGAACTTATCATCACATCAGTGTCAGGGATTCACAATCAAACAAAACCTGCAGCTTTTCCAATATTGGAAAAGTCAAACATTTTCTGCTGTGTGTGTGTGTGCGTGTGTGTGTGTGTGTGTGTGTGTGTGCGAGTGTGTGTGCAGTGTGTGTGTGTGCTGTGTGTGTGTGTGCGAGTGTGTGTGTGCGAGTGTGTGTGTGAGTAGAGTGTGTGTGTGTGTGTGTGTAGAGTGTATGTGCATCTATATATATATATATATATATATATAAAAAAATAGTTTTTAAATCTTGTGTCATCTGTATTTTAAGTAAAAGTAAAGTTTATGAAATTGTACATATAAAGTTTAAAATAGTTTAGGTGGATAATTCAAATAAAATGCATTTATAGTAAAATAAATGTCATAAATAATACTACTTATTAAAATGTTTTATTTATCATGTTAATACACAGTGTTACACATTTTAAAATAAATATATTATTAATAAAAACTAAATATTAGATGAAAACTTATACGCTAACAAATTTGTGCTAAACCTAATTTAAATAATTCTAAATATTTAGAAATTTGTATTAGAAATGATTATTTAATTAATGATTATTACATTTATAATACAGCTAATAAATAAAACATTAAAACAAACAAAAAAAATAGTTCTCTTGGTAAAACAATATTCTAGATATAAAGTTTAAAATAGTTTATGTGGATAAATAATTAAAATACAATAAAATACGTTTTGTATACCAATGCGTTTTATTTAATACACAGTGTTATAGACATTTTAAAAACGAACCGTTAGATGAAAAGCTTGAACTTAAAAAAGGCTTTTATTTGAAATGCTAAACCTAATAAAATAAAAATTAATATAATATAATATAAAACTAAAATAATGGGAAATATTACTCAGAATGTTTTCATTACAAATATGATTTTTAAATGAAATAAAATAACATAATAATAAATAAAATAATAAAATGAATAACAAGTAAATGGTGATATTCATGTTATTCTGTGAGGTGTGAAATGACGGGATGTTTCTGTGTGGTGTTGTTCTGTCTTTGGCCTGTAGTCGTTCACACACGTTCTCTTCCAGCCCCATCACTTCTTCTCTTTCCTCAGGTTTCTCTCTCCTCTAGTGTAGTCCTGAATTATTCATCATCAGCGCTCAGACAGATCAAAAGGGATTCAGAATTTCAGTCTTTCCAAAAAAGTGGCGCAATTTGGTGCAAACTTCTATAATAACTGCCTAATGCGAGTTGCGCCGCCCGGTTCAGCTCCTCATTCACTAATTGAATTATGCACAGAGAGAGAATCAGGATCTGATGAATCAATACTAGATGCACTTGTCCTTATTTCAGGTTTTTGAGCGTCAGCGTCAGGCTTGCGAAATGTGCGTTTTTAAAATATTACAAATACATTCATATATAGAGCTAACATGTAACAATAAATGTATACATGCATGTGTTTTGTATTTATATATGCATAATAAATACACACAGTAAACACTCAACAACAACCTTTTAATTTTGGGTGTAATTAATCTTTTGACAGCATTTTTGCTATTTCATACTTTAATAAATATTATAATAATTTTTAAATAAATTGTATTAATACATAACACTCCATGTTTAAAAATAAATAAATAATAAATAAAATCGTACTATCGATGATGGGTGAAATGCATTTATTCTTATTTGACTTTTGTGTATAGATAGAAAATGTATTAATTAAAAATAAGCAACTTTTTTACGTAATACTTTAATAAATATCAATGATATATTTTTATTGATTGATTTGAAGAAATAAAACAAATAACACGTTTAAAAATAAATAAATATAAATATTACATTAGAAACTTATGCAG
>NW_025047944.1:1172500-1175000 GCF_018831695.1 Puntigrus tetrazona | reverse complement strand
TTTTCTAAAAAAATAGAAAATTGTAAGAAAATTTAATTTTTAATTTAATAATAATAATACAATTTTTAATTTAATAAAAAGCAAAGCGTAAATTTGTAAATGTAAACCTATTATTATTATTATTATTATTATTACAAAAAAATGTATAATGTGCATTTAGTACATGTGCATCAAAAACATAATAGTTACAATAAAGAATTAAAAAAAAATATTAGTAAAAGAAGGAAAAGGCGGCGGGTGTATGTAGTGTGATGTGGTTTCACTGTGGATTGAGCTGTTTTTGTTGTAGATTGCGACAGTCTGGACTGAAAGCTCCCGCTAACAGCTGTACACCCTGCTTAGAGACACCCTCCACACCTGTGTGTGGATCAGACGGACATAACTACGCCTCGCAGGTACACACACACACACACACACACACTCACACACACACACACACACACTCACACACACACTCACACACTGAGAACGTCAAGGCTGGAGCTGGAACCAGATCAAATATTTATAAGGTGACCGCAGGAAACAGCGATTGCTCGTTCAGATAGAAGAGAGCGAGAGAAAGAGGAGGGACGTGTCTCTCACACAAGGTCAGAATAAAAATAAACACAGTGTATGAATCAATACGGCGTTGAGGAGCCTGATTCCTCACACTCCTGCAGATCTCTCCTCCTGCGTCTGATTTAATTACAGCGGCGCCGGACAAACTCTTCTGACAGCCGAATCTCTTCAAAATAAAATAATATTATTAAGTTAATATTTTAAAGAATTCAGCAACACATTCACACGTTCACGGCTCTCCTGTTTTTTTCATCGGTTTCATTTAATTTAAAAAATATTTTGTGTTTTTGTTTTTAAATATTTAATTCAAAATGCATTTTATACATATTTGTTTTTTTTTTATCTAAATAAAATCTAAATATTCTCACATATTTTATTATTTTATTGATTTTAACATTTTTCCAATTTAAATATATATTTACAAAATATTTATTTATTAAAACATATTTTTGAGTAATCATTTTCAGTTAATTTGTAAATATTTGTTTTGTTTTTATTTATCATTTATTTTTGAATATTTCTTAAAATGTATGTTTATGTTTGAAAACGTTTAACTCATGTATTCATTTTTAATCAATTTAATTTTATTGCATTAATTTAATGTAATAAAATTTTTAGAAGTTACATTAACAAACCAATGCACAAACCACCAACCACTGGGTAACAAAATACTTTAAATATGAATTTTTAATTATAAAAAAAAAAAAATTTATTAATGTCACGCTTTTTGCTGTCTGCCGCATTTCATTTCAGAACTGTTTTTGTTTGTTAAAAAAAAAATCGTACATTTACATATGTGATTATATGCATTTTTATTATATATCAATAATGTATTTTTTCTTATTTTAGAAAGTAGGCCGTATCACCAGAATGTTTTATTAACGTGATAGAAACGAATCCAATCAAATGTGTCAAAACCTTTTTCTATGAGCTCTTTCTTCATCCTCAAAACTTCTCACACCATCTTCAGCTGCTCGTATCTGCTTAATTATGTATGTGAGTGTTGCTTTGAGACATGAACACAGCGCGGTGCTTTCATACGAAGCTCTCTTTCGTGCGTGCGCGTGTGCGTGTGTGTGTGTGTGTGTGTGTGTGTGAGATCAGTGTAAGCTGGAGCAGCAGGCGTGTTTGTCAGGAAAGGATCTGTCCGTTCTGTGTTCTGGTTCCTGTCCTTGTATCAGTGCTGGACCTCCTAAAGCAGAACCCAGGATCAAGACCAATCCAGAGACGCCACCCGAACCCAAACCAGGTCCTCACACACACACACACACACACACACACACACACACACACACACACACACACACACACACACACAGACACACACACACACACACACACACACACACACACACACACACACACTCACTCACTCTGTAAACGTGCAGAGTGATGTTTGGTGCCACAGCGAGTTCACACATTCATGTTTTATGAAGCCTAGTTAGCTGAAATGTTAATGCATCCCAGTAAGTTTATTGTTCCTCTGCATTATTAATCTGCTGGCAGAAGTTAAAGAGAGCGCTCTCGTTATTTACCGCCGCTTCCGTCCCTCTAGAGCTCTGCACGGGTCAGGATTTGGCAGATTTGGGCGACAGACTCCGAGACTGGTTTCAGCTTCTTCACGGAAACGCAAAGCAGAACAGCTCTGGAAGACAAAGCACAGCGTCAGGTGAAAACACAGCACAGGTCACTGTGAACAAAAAACCTAAATACAATTTTAGGACACGAATGCAATTTAAAGCAGCTGTTTACTGTGTGAATATCTGTTAAAATGTCATTTATTTCTGTGATTCTTCAGTGTCTCATGATCCTTCAGAAATCATTCTAATGTGAAGATTTGCTGCTCGAGAAACATTTCTGATTATTATTATTATTATTATTATGCTATGGAATTATTTTATTTTATTTTTGTAATATATTACAATTTTGACTTTTTTAATGT
>NW_025047944.1:1150000-1160000 GCF_018831695.1 Puntigrus tetrazona | reverse complement strand
TCCTCCGGTTTTTAACCGTTATTCTGTGAAAGCGCGCGAGCCGCGGCGCGTCTCTAGTAACCCGCAGGATCTCTCACGTGA
Source organism: Puntigrus tetrazona (assembly GCF_018831695.1). Taxonomy (NCBI): domain Eukaryota; kingdom Metazoa; phylum Chordata; class Actinopteri; order Cypriniformes; family Cyprinidae; genus Puntigrus; species Puntigrus tetrazona. Next base: position 1,159,919 of record NW_025047944.1, on the reverse strand, counting down.
GCGCGCACGCCAGCCTGACCCCGCTTCCGCCTCGAGACGCGTCACCGGCGCTGCGCGATCCCATTGGCCAGAGAGTGTGGCTGATTCCCGTGAAGTAACCCGGTCGGTCCGCTAAACCCGTTGTGCGCGCGCGCGACACGCGACACGCGAAGATGACGTCACGGCGCTAAAACAATAATAATAATAATAATAAAAATGTAACTAATAATTAAGTAGTGATTAAAAACGATTGAAATATGCCAGTCCTGTAATTTTTTCCTTTTAATGTGATTTATTTTCAGTAGTTACACACCCGTCTCCTTTTTACATCTATTGCAACCAGTTTTTCTGAGGTTCCTTTTTATTTTTTAATGTGTATTTGTATATATGTGTATATATGCATTTAGTTTAAATGGCGTAGTGTGTGTGTGTGTGTGTGTGTGTGCAGGTAAAGATGTCTGGACCTCATCACAGGCTGTAAGTGCATTTCTTTATAACATATACTTTGATTTAATCACACGTTGATGGCAGTGAAACACTAGATGCCACTGTTTAACACCACATGACTCACTTCAACGTTTTTATTTAATGACCCAGAGGAAATGCACACAGAAAATCATGCATGTATAAAAACATATATATATATATATATATATATATATATATATATATATATATATATATATATATATATATATTTATTTATATATATATATATATATATATATATTATTTATTTATTTTATTTTTATATATATATATATATATATATATATATATATATATATATTTATATATTTATTTATATATATATATATATATATATATATATATATTTATATATATATATATATATATATATTTTTTTATATATATATATTTATATATATATATATATTTATATAGGCAATGATTATATATATGATTCTTTTGTTGAGATTTTTACTATTTAAAATGCTTTCAGTCTGCATCTCATATTAACACATTTATCACACGCCCAGTAATAAAGATCAGATCTGTGCCATAATCATCCTCCAAGTGGACTTTAATATAACGTGCGTGACAGTAATAACAAGCTCAGAATTAAAACTTCAAAAAGTGATTAAAGAGAAGTGATAAAAAGCCGTTAGAATCAATTTTTTACGCTGGCGTTCAAACGTTTGGAACAATGAAGATTTATTTTTTTTCTGCTCACCAAAGCTGCATTTATTTAATCAAAAATTAAGTCAAAATTGTGAAATATTATTTCAGTGTATTTCAGCTGTTTTCTGCGCTCGTATCTGTTAAAATGTCTTTTATTTCTGTGAAGCGCCGCTGTATTTTCCAGTCTTCCGTGTCACATGATCTTCAAAAAAACCATTCAGCCGTCGGTGTATACCTGTAATGATGTGTATAGTGCAGGAAATTTGCCCAATTACAGGAAGATCACTCTCATGCATCGTTCTCCTGATCTTCTTAAGTAGTTTTTTCCTGTAAACATCAGTTCAGCTTGACGTGTCCGAGTAACGGATGCTGCTACGGTGATGCTGGTCTCCATGGCAACGGGGCATAAAGTCGAAAAATAGCAACATGGCATTTGCAGCAATTACCTGTACAACCACAATCAAGTGTTCCCGGGCAATTACAGGGACGAATTAATTACATGTGCTACAATTAGATGTTCCTTTAAACATACAGATGCTGAGATAGATCGCAATGATGCATTATCTAAATATATGCTGTATTTCAGTAAAAGAGCTCTTTAGGACCACAGAAAGTCATATTTTTTTATTTCGGTTGGGCTGCATACATTCATACAGTGTTTTGCACCGACTACCAAGCCTCCTAACTTTATTTAGGCCTTTATGAACCCGACTGCACAGCGTTTATCAGCAACTAATACAATACATGACAGAATTACGACCGCCGCCAGTCTGCCGTTGTTTGATGGATTCGTTTAATAAAATCTTTTCCGGCCATGTATCCTCCCGTCAGCGCTGATGGTCGTGCTCTACGTCTGCTTGTAATAAAACCATTTATCGGCTGGAAAAAGAGAAAAAAAGATTATTTTTTACACCGTAAAAAATCCATCTACTTAAATGCAAAAACAGCTGCGGTCTTAAGTGCAATCAAATCAGAATCATTTTGACGCATTAAAACATATTAAACAGACTTGAAAATAGAGTTGAATCTTGGATAACTTAATAAATGAAGTAAATTAAAGTATGTGAGATGTTTTAGAATATATATTATTTAGATGTTTAAATATATCATGTTATTATATAAAATTATTATATAAAATTATATTAATAACTTTAAAATAAAATTTGTTTTATTTTAAAAATATATATATAAACATTTATATTTGTTATATATATATATATATATATATATATATTTATATATATATATATATATATATATATATATATATATATATATATATATATATATATATATATATAATAAATATGTTAGTCAGACAAAAACAGAATAAAATTGCCTTCTGAAACATATTAAAAATATATAAAATATATATAAACATTTATATTTGTACATATAATAGAATTATATTAATAACTTTAAAATTAAATTTGTTTTATTTAAAATATATATATATATATATATATATATATAAACATTTATATCACTAACATATTTATATATAAAATAAATATGTTAGTCAGAACAGAACAGAATAAAATTGCCTTCCAAAACATATTAAACTTTTTATTTTTCTATGAAATGATCATATTATTTGTGAAAAAGCTTATTAGATATTATTTTACTGTACATTATGTCATATGTATCTGATAAACGTTTGGGGTCGCTGACCTGAGCTGGGCGTGGGCTCTGCATCACCGTACGGAGGAGCCTGAGAACAGATCTTACAGCATTAGACCAACAAAAACCATCATCCTGCAGTCAATGGAAGTGAATGGGTGCCGTCAGCATGAGAGTCTGATAAAAACATCACAACAATCCACAGCGCTCAGGAGAAGACAGAGGATCCAACGAACTAAAATATGAACGTGAAAAAATGTTCTGATCTGAATCAGGAGAACCTGCACAGATCAAGCAGTGTTTACAAGCCAAAACTGTAGCTGCATTTTCTCTGGAGGAAGCATTATTATGGATCATAGAACTGTATTTGAGCTAAAAACATCTCAATGCTGGATTAGTTTGATTTTTTTCTTCTCCAGATGGGTTGGACGGCTGTGGATTTTTTCTTATTCTGACGGCACCCATTCACACCCATTGCTGAGACTCTCCTCCAGGTCTTTGAAGGCCTTAGGACGAGCACATGAGACTTTAATTTGAGTTAAAGGAGACTTTAATGAGACCCTGATTGCCACGAGGCTGAGTCAACCATTTTTAGATGAAACTTAGCTGAACCTTAAAGGGACAGTCCACTTTTTTTGGAAATAGGCTCATCCCCAGAGTTAATAAGTTGAGTTTTAACGTTTCTGAATCCATTCGGCCGATCTCAGGGTTTTAGCATAGCTTAGCATACATCATTGAATCCGATTAGACCAGTAGCATCGCATTCAAAAATGATTTTTGTATTTTTTTTATTATATTTTCTACGCTTTTAGCATAGCTTAGCATACATCATTGAATCCGATTAGACCAGTAGCATCGTGTTCAAAAATGATTTTTTGTATTTTTTTATTATATTTTATATTTCAAACCTGACTCTTCTGTAGTTATATCGTGTGCTAAGACCGGCGGAAAGTTGATATGATAAGGAACTATACTCTTATTCTGGCGTAATGAACAAGGTTTTCTGCCGTACCGCCAACTTTTAACTTTCCGCCGGTCTTAGCACACGATATAACCACAGAAGAGTCGGGTTTGAAATATAAAATATAATTAAAAAATACAAAAAATCATTTTTGAACGCGATGCTACTGGTCTAATCGGATTCAATGATGTATGCTAAGCTATGCTAAAAGCGCTATCGCCAGACCCTGAGATCGGCTGAATGGATTCAGAAACGTTAAAACTCAACTTATTAACTCTGAATGGCCATCTTTAAACCTTTAAATCCAGACAGAGCCCCGGTTCTCCCGGAGAACGATGTCTGATTGCGCTCAAACGCTCCCGAGACATTATAATTCAGGCAGGAAACACTCACCGAATCCACGACGGCCCGGGCGTCTCCGGCTGAGCGGCAGAAGGGACTGTCAGAGACGCAGCTGTTCATGCTGGAGGAGACACGTTTGAGCCGATCGTTAGACATCGAGCTAATCCAGACCCTCATAACTCCTATCTGCTCTCAGGCCTGCCGCCGGAGACAGGACTTTCAATCCGAGCGTGACTTTGAAGGCCATCCTGCTTTGAGAGCCGGTATGTTTCATTCGGATCGCCTGAAGGTGAAATACCGCGTGCGTGCTTTAGACTGAAGAAGAATGCTTTATTTTAATGCTGTCAGGAGTTTCGTTTCAATTAAAACGGTCTCTTTTTAAGCCGGTTGCCAAGTTTGACTTCAATCAGGCTGCTTTTAAACTCTCACCGTGGGTTGATTGTGTTTGAAGGCTTGAATTATATTTGGCAGAAAGGCGTGCATTGAAGCGTTTTATATTCTATGGCCGTGATGAAGCTGTGAGGCACAGGCAGGGATGCCTTTGAGCTCCTTCACGAAAACACACTTGATTAAGAAAGAACCCAAATGGGGCTTCACTACAAATAATTATTTCTCTGACAAAATATATTTAATTATTCGCTGGCGCTTTACAATGAGCATCATTAGTTGAACTAAGAATGAACAATACTACGTTTATTAATCTTAGTTTATTTCAGCATTATTAAGTGCGTTATTAATATCACAAGCTGTGTTTGCTAACATTAGTTAATGGACTCACATGCTAACATGAATAAACAATCAACTACTGTATAACTAACATTAATAGTAATAGATAGTGTAATAAATGCATTGTTCATTCTTTGTTTATGTTAAATGATGCTGATTTCTGATTATTTTAAAGCACTAAAAATGTTTAAATAATGTAGTGTATATATATATATATATATATATATACTAAGATAAAAAGCATGTTATGCAAAAAATCTAAATATGTAAGAAAATATGTTTACTTCAAAGAAAAGTGAAAGTGCTTTTGTGTGATTTACTAGGAATAAAGATTTTAAAACGTAGAAAGAAAATATAAAACGATTAAAATATAGAATATCATATAATATATATATAATATAAAATATAAAATATAATATAAAACCACTTAAAGACTTTATTTTAGAGAAAAACAATCGTTAAAACAAGATACAGCGTATTTGGTAATAAAAATATTGACATTATTATTATTATTACATAGATTATATATTATTATTATATTTTTTGAGGTAAAATGTAGTTGTGCTAAAAGTTAATTTAATAATTTAAAAAAATTTAAGAAAATGTATAAATATGTTTACTTATTTAAAATGTATATATATATATATATATATATATATATATATATATATATATAGACATGGTTTTAGATATGATTTTAGATATTGGGGTTTGATGCTGGGATGACCTGGCAACCCTGGTTTCTGTGCCGTTGAGCATCTCAATGCTGGGTTTGATCACTATAATCCCTATAAGAACATCTCGAAGCCTGCAGGCTGAGAAATAAACCCGCGGTGTGTTTGTGTGAGGACTGAACTGAACTCAAACGAAACGAGTCTTACCAGCTGAGCTCTCCAGCGCCTGTCTTCTGGGAGATCAGAGCTTTCCAGAAACTATGAGTGTCCTTAACGGTTTTAATGGCGAAGTCCTGCAGGTCATGAACCAGAAAAGACACTTTAAAAACTAGTAGAGAGAGAGAGAGGTGGTATGCATGCACTTTTAATGCATTAATGCATCCTTTTTTTGTGCATTTACATTTTAAAATACATTTTGTACATTTTAAATCATTTAAGCGAATAAAGATGGTTTTGTATATTTGCAAAAAAACCTTTTGTTCAAAAATATGTAGTATATGTTCAATTTATTTAAAGAATAAATGATTAAGGATGCTTACTAAAACCTTTGAAAATGATAAATTTGAAAATGATAAATTTGATAAAAAAATGTAATTATCTGAATATATTTATGAATATATAAGTAAGTAGCATACTTTTGTTAAAAGCATTATTGACTTTCATTTAATTTAGCAATTAAAGAATAATTTTGTACATTTATGCTAAAAAATAAATACTTTTTTTAATGACTAGTTTTCATTTAAAGCATTTAATAAGACATTGCAATGTTTAATAGCATATTTATTGATTTTTTTAAATATTTTAAAATATTTTAAAACTTTTTAAAACCTTTTTTCTCCTCAAAAGGCTTTTGCGAAACAGAAAGGTTCTTTAGGGAACAGTTTAGACAAAAAGGCTCTTCTTTATTTTTAAGAGTAATATATTCATCTCATATACTGCAGCATTTTAACTGAAATAAAATAAAACAGTTTACTTCAGTTTTTGTGTGCTTTCTAAGAAGCGCTGAAAAGATCTCCTGTCCTTGGTTTTTATTTACCCTGTTCTTAAACTCTCCAGCGAAGGCGAACTGGTTTTCCGGCTTGCCGTCTGGGACTTTGTACATCCGGAACCAGTCGAGGGTGGCCTCCAGGTACCCGGGCTTCAGCCGGCGGATGTCCTCGAGGTCTGCGGGAGACAGAAGACGCTGAGATGAAGCTGCGGCTCGTCACACACACACACACACACACACACACACAAGCCTGAGCTCTCAGACCGTTGAAGTCCTGGGCCTCGGGGTCCTCGGCGTTTATCACCATCACTTTCCAGTCGGTCTCTCCCTCGTCGATCAGAGCCAGCGTCCCCAGCACCTTCACGCGGATCACTTCTCCTCGAGAGCAGACCTGAGAGAAGACACTGAGTGCTGAAGAAACCGCTCTGGTTCACACTGATTCAAATGAGTCGTTCAGAGCCGTTTGAATGAATCATTAGAAACAGTTGATTCATCAAAAGAAGGATTTGCTTCCAATTCATTGTTTACATTGAGAGCAACTTTTACTCTGCTCTAAATAAAATAAAATAAAATTGTAGCTAGTTAAATTAATAGTAAAACACACACATATATATATATATATATATATATATATATATATATATATATATATATATATATATATATATATATTTTTTTTTTTTTATTTATAAATGTATATTTGTTATATATATATATATATATATATATATATATATATATATATTTTATTTATTTTTATAAATTAGTAGTTATATAGTTATATATATATTAATATATAGTTACACATTTTATATATATATATATAAAACATAAGTTTGAAGAGACAAAAACATATAAGATTATTTGCATTTATTTTATGTTGTATATTATTATAAATCATGTTAAAGTAATTGTAAAATATAAATAGCCCTATTAATTTATATATATATATATATATATATATATATATATATTTTTTTTTTTTTTTTTTTTTTTTATTATTTAAAAAAAAAATTTTTTTTACTTTATACAGTCTTTATGTATGTAAAAATTCCTGCAATAATAATAATAAACGCTATAAATATATAAACAGACTAATAAAACTGTCTATTCACTCTAGAAATGTTCATGACTTTTCTATGAGTGTGAATCATTTTATTCGTCTAAATTGCATAACTTTTCTTTATTTTTGCATGGTTTCTTCATCTGCACAACGCACGGCTTTTCATGCATATAAAATATACGGACTGCTTATTTATTTCATTTCAGATGGTGCTGAGATCCAGAGAAATGTTCTGCTAAACGGGTTCAGAGAGATGTTGAACTGGAGGACAGTGAAGACGCCGAGAGCTCCGTACCTTATTCCCGATGTCACAGATGTCGATGGGGTCGTTGTCCCCGCAGCAGCCCGTGTCTGTGTCCCGGTGACCCGGATCCTCCCACGTCTGCCAGACAAGAAATCATTGAGACGAAGAGCCTTTAACTGTCCTGATTGGCGTGAGACGGGACACAGACCTGAGGGATGGCTCCGTAGTTCCAGATGTAGCCCTTGTGAGGAAAGACGTTGCTGACGTAGCGCAGGTTCCCTTTCTTCACGTCCTGCTTCAGCGGATTCAGAGCATCTTTGGTCGCGATCTGGAGGAACAAGGCTTCACCGCTTCAGACATGTACAAAAATGTTCTGCCTACCATCGGATGTAAAAATAGAACGTTAATACAGCTCAGGAATTAAATGCAGATTTATATTAAGCTCCATAAATAATAATAATAATAATAATAAAAACTACTACTACTACTAATAATATTTATATATAATAATATATATATATATATATATATATATATATATATATATATATATATATATGTGTGTGTGTATGTGTGTATATATATATATGTATGTGTATGTGTGTATATATATATATGTATATGTATGTATGTGTATATATATATATATATATATATATATATATATATATATATATATATATATATATTAAATATACACTGTACACAGATATATTTTGTAAATAAAAATTTTATTAAATTTTTTAATGCAATTAATTGTAATTAATAATCTGACAGCAGTAATATATATATATATATATATATATATATATAAATATAAATATATATATATATAAATTGCTAACATTTTATAAAATATTTTAATTTCAAATTATACAAATATATTTGTAGTACTTTTTTATATTAAATTTAAAAACAAATATTGTTTTAATGCATTTTAAATGAGTTTGATCAGTTCAAAAATTCAACTTTCTCTAATCAAAACTTGATCCGCATGTAATGTTCTTCTCTAATTGCATTCATTTGTTCTGAATCAGATAGTCCTGGATGCTGAGCGACGGCTTTCTCGGGCTGATAAATCAGAGTCAGAAATGTTTGTTGACTGAAGGAGGAGCTCGAGGAGCCTGGAAATGAATCTGGAGCAGATCTCGGCGTGCATACAGTAAGTCATATCTATGATTTTTTTTGAAAGGCTCTGATGATCAGAAAATGAAGAGATTTAGGCCCGAGGCAGAAAATCAGCCTGTATTTTATTTCAGAAATCATTCGAGCGAGAAGAAGTGTGGCCTGAAAGAAGCAGAACAGTACGTATGCATGCACATGAGTGTGTCATATCATCATTTTAGATATAATACAGATGCACTAATATTGCATGACTCTAGTAAACGTGTAAGTACTTGTTTTCAATCTGACTTAAAAATATAATAAATAACAGATGGATCCAGCGCTAGTCGATCAGGACGACTGACGCAGAAATGTGATATGCATTTGTTGCAAGTTTACCAAGACATAAAATGAATAATCAATAAAGTTACTGATCATTGTGCAAACAAGCGAAAATATTATAGAACTTAGTATTTAATAAATGAGGAAAAAAACAAATGAGAAGGGGTATAAGGTTTAAAAACCTCGGTTAAAATTTAAAAAAATATATATTTTTATATATGTAAAAGCATTTTAAATTAAATATAAATATATAAAGTTAAAATACGGTGAAAAACGCTCCGTTGTCGTTCAGTGTAACAGATATATCTGTGTAAAAATCTTCATAGTTATTCTAGACTGCTTTTATTCAAATTCATGAAAGATACAGCGATCATACAAAAAGTTATTATGAATTAAATCTGAATTGCATTTTACATTTTATATTTAAATTATATGACAGCCGCTCAGAAAAAGATATTAAACGAGACTAAATATAAAAGCACACTAATATTTCACAAGAAACTAAACCTCTTCTTAAAATAACGGGGAATATGAATTATGTATTTTTCTGAACTGGAGTGGAGTAAAAAGATGTAAATGTAATTCTTATATGAATATAGCATGCTTGAATTCCAATAACGAAGTAAAAGGACTTAATGACTCCTTTAACTCAGTTCCCTTCATTATTATAATTCCCTGAAATCCTGCATGTAGTTAAAGTCAGTCAGAGATGAAAAGCGTGCCGCCCATGACT
>NW_025047944.1:1142500-1145000 GCF_018831695.1 Puntigrus tetrazona | reverse complement strand
CGAGAAGCATTCAGGAGGAAATAAATCATGCATTATATCGCCAGACATGCAATGCGTCGCATCCCCAGCTGTCAATCAAACGCTTGGAGATGTTATTTCACGCTTCGGTTCACTCAAGTGGCTGCGACACAGAAGCACTGCAGCAGACTCAGCTCTAAACCAGACCGGGGCTAGTTGTCACAGGGGGTATTGAATCTCACGGTGCTTGTTTTCTCCGTCAGTGGTTTTGTGTCTACGTTTCAAACATATAAAATGATATTTGTGATCCGTGTTTGGGTGTTGGGTTTTTTAACGTGCACATTACAGTCATTTTGGATCGCATTTTGGCATGTTGATTAAGTGTTTCTTCATTGTTTTATTGTCTACCGCAGAGGTTATGTCATAGCAGCTTTGCATTGTGACAACATGCCCCATTATTGTTCGCACAGGTTTCTGTTAAAAACCTATACAGAAAACAATACAGAAATGATTTTATCCAAGCAAAAAAAATGGCCCTGGCCTTCCAATCGTATAACTCCAACTAAGTGTCTTTAGAGATTGACTGATTAATGTTGATTAGTCCAGAGTTTTGCTTTATTCATAGGTTTTTTCAAGAAAAGACATTTTCACAGACATCCGTCGGTGTTGTTCTGAAGCTAAACATCACAGCATGATGACTCCGGTCTGTTTCAGAAAGCAAGCACTTTTACATACACCTGCGTGTCAGCAGCAGCAGAAGATCATGAATCACCGAGCTCTGTTTTTCTTGCACATAATGAGTGTGTTTCATATGTGTGCGTCATGCTTTTAAAGGAACAGCAAATCCTTGTGAAGAGAGTCTCAGTTAGGGCTGCACCATTAACTCAAAAGAAATTGAAGTCATTGTTAAGGTTGCAATTTAATGCTTAAAAGCGCTTTAAAGTAAAATTCATATTTGTTATAGAATTTTTATATTCAATAGTAATATTTCTTATCCTGATAATAATTATTACAACAACGACAGTTAACAATTTGATCAACTTTAAAGGCGAATATTTTTCGCCCCCTCAGATTCCAGATGATCAAATAGTCGTATATCAGCTTATTTATTCAGCTTTCAGATGACGTATAAAGCAAATGAGTTCAAGAAATTGCCCTCTATGAATGTTTTTGTAGTCCAGGGTCACAAATACTGCATCCTTTTATATTACAATAAAATGTTGCAATGCTAATATTAAAATATAATGTGACATCCCAATGCTGATATTTTTCAACTTATTATTAACAAGTAAAATAACAGCAGTTGAAATATTACAGTTGTAATATATATTTTTATCTTATTATATGTATTTTAAATACTAGATCTTTTTATTTCATAGTTTTTACTTTCATAGAATTTCATAGTTTTTACATTCTAATAATAATAAAAATGATAAAAGTATTTTTTGCTTGCATGTTTTTTTTCCCCCCACTGTCATGTGTTTGTGTGTGTGTGTGTGTGTGTGTGTGTGTGTGTGTGCTTGTGCGTGTGTGTCTGCATTTGTGTGTGTGTGTGTGTGTGCACATGCATGCATATGTGTTTGTGCATGTGCTCCTGTGTATGTGTGTGAATGCATGTATGTTTGTGTGTGTGTGTGTGCATGTGTGTGTTTGTGCATGCATGTGTGTGTGTGCACGTGTGCTTGTTTGCATGCTTGTGTGTGTGTGTCTGATGTTTTGTAAGTGTGCATGTGTGTGTGTGTGTGTGTGTGCGCACATGCATGCATATGTGTTTGTGCATGTGCGTCTGTGTATGTGTGTGAATGCATGTATGTTTGTGTGTGTGTGTGTGCGCATATGTGTGTTTGTGCATGCATGTGTGTGTGTGCATGTGTGCTTGTTTGCATGCTTGTGTGTGTGTGTCTGCTGTTTTGTGTGTGTGCATGTGTGTGCAAGCATGTGTGTGTGTGCACATGCATGCATATGTGTTTGTGCATGTGTGCTTGTTTGCGTGCTTGTGCATGTGTGTCTTCCATTTTGTGTGTGCATGTGTGTGTTTGTCTTTCCTTGTGTATGCTTGTGCGTGTGTCTCTCTCTGCTTGTGTGTGTGTGTGTGTGTGTGTGTGTGTGTGTGTGTGTGTGTGTGTCTAGTCGGCTCCTTCAGTCCAGGTCCTCCAGCACCAGCTCGTCTCTCCGCTCTCTGCTGCAGAACTCTCTCCTGGTGTCGTTCTTCCCGTTGGTCTCGTCTCGGTTGGCGAACACGCGGTTGTGTTTCCACGCTGCGCTGCGTCTGGGCTGCGGCGGCTCGTCCACCAAACACAAACCCAGCTTGAACGCCGCCTGGAAGCCGCGCCGGAAGTTCTCGTTGAAGTAGCCGTACACGATGGGGTTGACGCTGCTGTTGAAGAAGGCCAGCCAGTGAGCGAAGGGAAAGACGTAGACGGCCACCAGGTCCAGCTGAGCGGCCGAGAGGTTCCCGTAGTCCGTCAGCATCATGAGGATCCAGAGCGGGAGCCAGGAGACGGCGAAGAGCAGCGCCACCATCAGCAGCATGTTGACCACG
>NW_025047944.1:1127500-1137500 GCF_018831695.1 Puntigrus tetrazona | reverse complement strand
CGTCCATCGCCGGGAGAGTTTCCAAATCTGAGAACAGAGACATCTTTGCTCAGGGTTTATGCTTCCTGCAGAAAATGCATGCATGTTTTTATCTCACATTTAATGGAGAAGTGAGGAGGAAGTGAGTTTGTTTGTAGGGCCTGTGGGCTCAGAAAAATAATCTTCTTTCACCTTTGAATTACGTTTTTCGGGCTCCATCTGTTTTGTAATTTAAGCATCTCTTTCAGATTAAAAGACTTTTTATAAAAAGTAATTTGGCATCTGAAGTAAATTAGTGTTAAGGAGCCAAGCTCTGAAATTTTAATTGTGGCATTAAATTAAATGTACAAAAATGATTTTGTACACTGAAAGAATATTTAATGCAATTATACTGTCTAATGTTTAAATTAACTTTTTATGACAATAAAACATGGGTGAAATAATCAGCTATCAGTTATGTGTAAAAGTGAAAAAACATGCTTATTATGGCCTGAATTTATTGAAATATATAAAAGAATAAGGCATCATACTAAAACGATTCTATTTTAAATGCTAGAAAAATTATTTGACATTTTTGTGGGTGCTTCCTATAAAACATGTATGATAGTTGTATATATTTTTCTCAGAAAGTTGAGCTTTTGTTTAAACATTAATTTGTGCATTCATTTATTTATTAATTCTAGGCTTGCAAACCTTTTTTTTTCTTGCTCAAACGTTGTTTTCTGCTTTAAACGATTTGAAACAAGGTGGAAAGCATTAAATTGAACTGCGAAGCTTCTTTATTCTTAGCGGCCTTTAAAACAGCTGCAATATCTCTAAAGTAGCCCCAAGCAGCAATTACGTGATAAGGAACTGTAGACAAATAATTTAAAATGAAATCCAAAGAGTTAAAAGAGCAGTAGTTTAATTTCACGCCGACTGTTTCGAGGGTTACGAGCAGATGTGACCTTCATTTCTAACTTTGGCTGCCGTCGCTAAACTCAAACTCTGATGCGCCTCAAGCCCGGTCATCCCAGTCACTAACATTTCATTTCAGATTATTTAAAAAGTAAAAAAATATATATATATTAAGAAATATATGTATTAATAAGCACACACATACTTTAAATACAGTCCTTGAACAAAAAACTCCCCACCAAACATCAATGAAATGCACATTCACTATATGGACAAAAGTATTGGCACCCCTTCTATAGAACAGAAAAAGACACGTCCAAAACTGTGGAAACTTAATTTGTGTATTTAAAAACTGATTTCCGTCTCTGTTGCAACATTTTTGGAAGTGTCTAAAATTACGGCGCCCATATGTTTGGTCACAGGTGTTTGGTGATGAGTTTTTGGCTCAAGGACCGCATTTAAAGTCACGGCAGACTCAATCAATTTCTTTTTTAACCTCGCCTTATACACAGAGGCTTTGTCAATGTCATAGAAAGCAAAAGGGTTCTGTCCAAACTGTTGCTATAAATTTAGAAGCACACAATTCCCTAGAATAGCATTAAACGCTTTAACATTAAGATTTGTCCTCACGGATACTGCTACAGTAATCAAAGCTGTTCATTAGAAGGACATGGCCCAACGCTTTTGACAATATAGGGTGTCTTACAAACAAAAACAATCGCTAAAAACATTTTTAGATGATCACATTAAATGCATAAATACAATTTTGATGATTTTATTGAAAATGTTTTTATTTAATTTTCATTTATGCACTTAATTTAGTAACTAAATATTATGATGATGCATCTAGCATTTTAGATAGATGGATGGATGGATGGATGGACGGACAGATAGATAGATATGGATGGATGGATGGATGGATGGATGGACAGATAGATAGAGATGGATGGATGGATGGATGGATGGATGGATGGACAGATAGATAGATATAGATGGATGGATGGATGGATGGATGGATGGACAGACAGATAGATGAGAGATGGATGGATGGATGGATGGATGGACGGACAGATAGATAGATAGAGATGGATGGATGGATGGATGGATGGATGGATGGACAGATAGATAGAGATGGATGGATGGATGGATGGATGGATGGATGGATGGACAGATAGATAGATAGATGGATGGATGGATGGATGGATGGATGGATAGATAGATAGATAGATGGATGGATGGATGGATGGATGGATGGATGGATGGATGGATAGATGGATGGATGGATGGACGGATAGATAGATAGAGATGGATGGATGGATGGATAGATGGATGGATGGATGGATGGATGGATGGATGGATGGATGGACGGACAGATAGATAGAGATGGATGGATGGATGGATGGATAGATAGATAGATAGAGATGGATGGATGGATGGATGGATGGATGGATGGATGATAGATAGATAGATAGATAGAGATGGATGGATGGATGGATGGATGGATGGATGGATGGATGGATGGACGGACAGATAGATAGATTGAGATGGATGGATGAATGGATGGATGGATTTTTTTGATTTTGAGTTTTGATTTCAAGGGAATGCAGGAACTGAAATAAATGTGAAGCTTCAGTGCAATCAACGTTAGTCATTTTGGATAAAAAAGCCACTTCCAAATGTAATCTGAATATTTTTGTGCTTAAACCCATTTTGCGTGTAATAGTGTTTGAGATGAGCTTAGCCCCAGTGTGTTCTCCCAGGGCTTGTATCTGGAGCTCTGATAAACAGCTCTGCTCTTTAACCTGCCGCATATATCCTCGCCTCCTGGGGTTTCGTTCCTCTTCTTTACGTCTCTGAGTTGCAATCTACTTCCCGCGGCGAGAGCACGGCCACCGACGCTCCCTAAATGAGTTTTATGGCAGGAATTGTGTGTCGGTTTAGTCTGTTATTACAGCTTCACCTGCGCAGGAGAACGCAGTCATTCATCGCATGCACTAAATCAGCTTTACTTGACGTGGAACTGATGCCGGAGACAGATGATGGATTGGAAGTATTAGATTAGTGTCTCGGGTGCAATAATTTGGCACCTGTGTCAATGAGTGTTAATGTACTCTCGTATAATATTCATCGTCATGGGAACGGGAGAAATGTGTCACCTATTGCTTCAGAAACTTGCTAAGCTGAGTTGCTTGAGATGCAGTGCATCTGTCATTTCTAATTCACTGCTAATTCTGCTCGCTAAGTTTGAGGAATGTTTCTCTGTTCATCAGATCAGCACACATTACAAAGCAGGTGAAACACCTTTACGCAACACTTACACGCCACGCGAAGTAGTCGACTAAACGGATACTGAAACAGAAGTTAATGCTGGCATAAATGCACTTACACTGCAATAAACATATTAATACAGGCTTAATTTAGCCTGGCATAGCTGCTTTTAAAGAGGCCGTTAGTTTACACAACAAAGGTGGCTCTGAAGCGCTTCTGAAGTGGCATTTAGGTAGTATGTAATGCTGCTCAGAGGTGGCATAAATGCGTTTACACGTCACAAAAATACAACGTATGCAAAAGGGGGATACTTTACTGGGACTGAGCTGGGTCAGAGCAGGCATTATTTAGTCTGGCTTTTAAGCAGCATTACATCTTTACGCAAAATGTAGAGTATGCACTACTTCAGTAAAGGTGCAAAGTGGCACAGAAGCGCATTATTTAGTCTGGCATTTATTCTGAATTCAAGCAGCCTGTTCAGAAACCTCTGAAGCTGCATTAGGGCGTATTTATGTGTATTTATGTGTAATGCTGCTCAGAGGTGGCATAAATGCATTTCCACAGCAATTAACAACTGCATATTCTTTGATAGCAGGAGCTGAGCTTAGTTTGGCTTTTATTCTGCATTATATTTTTACACTGAATTTTAAACAGGTGCACAGCATTAATAATGCAAAAATACATTTCTAGTAGTTAGCTACTTAAGGAAAAGGAAATCACTTTTAAAAACATGTTTTTGCATGTACAAGATTAAGCTTTTCTGATGGAAACTTTTTTTTTCTTTAGCCAGTTGAAATTAAGTAGACTGCAAGAAATTTTTCATAAATCTATTAAATATTTTAGTCATTCCTGAGACATGGGACAAAACAGGTCCAGCAATTGTAACTGCTATTAGATGTAAATATATATATATATATATATATATATATATAAATATTATATAAGGATTAATAATAGATATATATTTAATACAATTATTCCATTCAGTTATATTATTTAACTCAATTATTATTCACTGAATTTTCTATTATTACACTGAATCTTGACTCACTTTTCCTCCTCTCATTAAAACAGCGTGTCCACAGTGTAGGCTGAATCAAAGCATAGCTCAGTACATATAAGACACATAAATGTAGTTTTTTTATTATTATTATTTATATATATATATATATATATATATATATATATATATATTTTTTTTTTTTTTTTTTTTTTTTTTTTTTTTTTTTTTTGCACCTGTTTTAATCACTTCTCAAGAATGACTGATTTGTGATTATTAAACGGTTCCATTCCTGGATTCTGATTGGTCAGGAGCTATGACCGCTTCACCCAACAACAGTTCTAGCGACACCCTTAGCAACCACTCCCAGCAACAAGAAATGTTGCATATTTCATCTTTCATTTTGAGACCACGCCCTCTCGGTGTAATAAACGCTTCTCACGTGGAGGTGTGTTGATGCGCGCATGCGCGTGACACCGCGCCGTTTCCACGTGAGAAGAGAGTGTCACGGCATTCACTCGTTGTCTGTTTCAGGTATGATTATAACAGTTCACGTGTCCATCGGTTTAATGACGCTAGCGATCAGTCTGTTGTGAAAAACTAAAAGATGCTGAGAGATAAGCAGATGTAAATATCATATATGTTGCTGTCAGGAACTATTTTTTTTTAGCGGAAGGACTGCATCTGACAAACTTGCATCAAATGCACGTATACTTTAAGTTGTAATAGCTGGCATGGAGTGGTAACCGTTTCAAAAAGGCAATAAGGCACTCGAGGCAGTGCTGTATGATGAATAGATCACGGCTGAAGGGTGTTGTTAAGCACGAGGCGCCATCATTAATTCGCGATAAAGCACAGCTTCTCAAAATTGTTTTGGCAAACTTCAAGACCACAAGCAAAAAAGTCACGCAGCACCACCTAAATTGCACCCTTCCCCTTATATATTATGCATGCATTTTTAACTTAAAATGTTGATGCTGAATTGCAACATTCCTGGTCATTCTTGGTGGGCTTGCGGTTCCTGCTGTACATCTGTAACATCACAGACTGAGAACCCAGGCGAAATACATCTGAGAGCATCAAAGAGCATCTGAGCCAGATAACCTGCTCTGCTGTCGTATCTGATGTGCTCAGGAGCAATCATAATTGTCATGAGAGATACAGTACAATGAGGAGCTCGAGGGAGGATGAAAGATGCAGACTGTTTTTGCATTAGATTGAGCTAAACTAATCTTATAACAGTGATGCAGATAAATGCATTTACATTGATTACACTGATTTTACATCAACAGCAGGCTGCACACACATGCAATAATAAAGCAATTAGCAAATAATATTTATTATTATCATCATAAATCGGGAACTTCATATTTCTTCATAATTTCATATTAGAGGTCAACCAGGAGGTTTGCAGCTTCTTCTCTTTTTCTCTCTCACGTGCATTAAAAGACTCGCTAATGCTGTCGGATAGAGTTCTGAAGGAAGTTGCATGGACGGATGTTATTCTGAAAATGAAAGGCGCGGCTGTCACGGAAGTTGGGTGTGAAGTTGTTACCTGGAGAAGCGCGCGGATCCTGCATCTGTCCTGCTGCTCGTCGGTGAACGGATCCCGTCCTTCATTACATCACATGTTCATGAGTCTCCAGGTGAATGCAAAGTGCTCAAAAACACGCTCGTCGGGTGCCGATGCGTTCAGATGCATTCCTGCTCGGACGCTCGCGCCGCACTGACACACACACACACACACACACACACACACACACACACACACACACACACACACACAGACACAGACACACAGAGAGACAGAGAAGCAGAGTAGTGTGTGTGTGAAGGAGAGAGAGAGAGAAACGGCAACTCTCTAAGTTCTCAAAAATTCGTGCTTTTCATTATAAATGTTTATGCGCATCAGTTAAACGCGAAAGCCGAAATTTGTCTCAATGAATATAGATTAACTTTTAATAATGTTGTTAATATATAATTATGTAATATGTGTAGAGGTGCTGTAGTAGCACATGCCAAATATATATATATATATATATATATATATATATATATATATATATATATATATATATATATATATATATATATATATATATATATATTTATTTATTTAAACATGACACATGACAGAAAGCTGTCTGCCTGTCAATCATTGGCGCGCCGCGGCTTGCTGACGTCAGATTGGCTGACGTGTGTTCGGAGGGCGGGGTTTAGAAGTGTTGTTAGACATTCAAGAAAATAATTCAATAACAATTAATTTCCAAGGGTTTATAAATACGGCTGAGAGTTTTAGTGATCCAAAATAAAACGGTAAATAAACGAGTGATTAAAATATAAAATAAATACAATACAGATTACTGTTATTTTTAATAATTATTTTTACTATAATTTTGTCAGAAATAAATATTGCGACAGAGCTCATTAACATGTATTATGTCTTAGTACATGACTGAGATGTAATGCATGTTATTATATATATATATGTATATGTATATGTGTGTATATATATATGTGTATGTGTATATATGTATGTGTGTGTGTATGTATATGTATGTATATGTGTATATGTGTATGTGTATGTATTTCTGTTCTGTGTTCCACGCGGCGGCTGAGAGATTGTTCTCTATGGACTGTTTCTCCTCCGGTGAAAGTATTTCTGTGCTTCACAATAAATCAGGAGGAATGAATGATTCATCTCTGTCATCTCTCTGTGTGTGTGTGTGAGTGTGAGTGTGTGTGTGTGTGTGTGTGTGTGTGTGTGTGTGTGTGTGTGTGTGTGTGTGTGTGTGTGTGTCTCTGGAGAGCCTGGCATCGTCTCAAACACGCCGGACGCTGCTCAACTCTGATTCTTTTCTTAACTCATCCGCTCTGAACTTAAATCATTGATTTGCTGCATTACTGAGAGAAACCTTTCTGCAGCTTTCACTGGATCCTAGATCTCCTTAAACCAGACCGAGTTACTTTATTAGCCTGTGATCACACTTCAACCTGTTATCACCCATAAATATTCAACTGAACTGAAATAAGTTCAATTTTTAAATGAACTTGAAACAGAATAACTTCGCTCAAAACGTTAGCACTTGTTTTCTTTCCAACAGAATCATCTAATCGATCATAACAAGTCTAACGGACGATGACTTACAAAAATCACATTACTATTATGTTTTTATAATGTTTTCCATTTACTTACAATGTTCCACTTCTACATGCATAAAAACCACGTACTCATTTTTTGACTGAATGAGTCATTACTTTATAGAAAGTACAGTAGAAAAAATGGGTGCTCTACAAGATGGGTGCTCTCTCTCTCTATTACCTTCACGCTATTTTTTTTTTTTTGAGATGCACTAAAGTCAGCAGAAAATATAATGCAAATGTGCCGTAAATCTGGTTTGTGGTTTACATGTTTATAGCTCATTATAGCTCGGAGTGGATTAGACGAGGGAAACATCTACAATATCCAGGGAAGTTTAAAGTGGCTTACACGCCGTGCCCAAATGATCAGTCTATAATCAAACTGATGGCTCAGGAAAATCCCACTGAGCTTGATCCAAATGTCATTTCAGCTCAACTCGATCCTGATGTTACTGAAAGGACTGATGTAGACCTGAAAACATCAGACCAACGCCAGAAAGTAAAGCAGGTGAACCCTTTAAATTAAAATGTCTGTGCGCATGTGCATTGGCATAATGTGTGTTTACATACACCTTATGTCAGACGAATGCAGATATTTGATACTCGGGTATATATTCAATAGACCGATATGTAAAAAAAATAAATAAAAATGACCAAAAAATTTAATTTTGAAGTTTGGGATTTACACTTAAGACAGGAACATTAAAAAAGGATTTCGAAACTAATTCGAAATATTAATAAAAACCTGATTTGAAGCATTTCTAGTGCTGAAGGGCTCTAGTGCTCTTGTGTTTGGAGAGTCTGAAGCATTCAGATGATTGTCGTGTACAGTAGGCCCTGAAATGATGTTAATATTTTATATTAAGCAATTCAAGGACATTCAGACCGGGAGCAACTTTCCAAATACTTTTCCGGGCCTGTATTCAAGATTCTTTCTTTCACACGAGACAGGAGACAGTCAGGAAATCATATTTGTACATATGAGAGAGAACATGTGCATTGTATTTCTAATTCACAGCCCATCATATTAGAAATATCAAATATGCTTCACGGTGAACAATAGCTACAATCAAACCAGAGATCTTATTCTCAACAATACACACGTGTCTTAATCAGTGACCAGACGAACATATCAGAAACACGGTGATGGTGAGACTTCACAAAGAAACTAGAACACTATCAAAATTGATCATGCACTTGATTCTGGCTCTGTTTGGTTTTGCTGCATCATTATTGATAACGTGGACCTTTCACATGAAACGCAAAAGAGTTAATGGTACATGAAGCATCAAAATGAACCTTATTAAGGATTTGGGAAGCTGGTTTGCCAGAGGGTGTTCGTTTTCGTTTAAAATGCATCATCAATGACTCTGCGGGAATAATTGGTGCTTTGGAACTTGGATCGTGTTGAATAGGAAAAATCAATGTGGCCTTTAAAACACAAAGGACCGAGAGCTCCGTGTTAACCTGATGTCTGATCGTCCCAATGTTGGATGACGCACAAATACTAGCCGCTCCTGAGAGATGATTACAATCTATCTGATTTCACCAAGTGTTCCTCCATCAGCAGCATTTGTTGATGCTGGACAAACATTTTACATTTTACATCTTAGTGAAACAAACGTCATTCAGAACCAAACCTCAAACCGAGACAGAGAGAGAGAGGGAGAGAGAGAGAGAAAGAGTGAGAGGGAAATAAAGAGTGAAACAGAAAGAGTGAGACAGAAAGAGCGAGACAGAGAGAAAGAGTGAAACAGCGAGAGTGAGACGGAAAGAGTGAGACAGAGAGAGTGAGGCAGAGAGAAAGAGTGAGACAGAAAGTGAGAGGGAAAGAGTGAAACAGAGAAAGAGTGAGACAGAGAGAAAGAGAGAAACGGAGAGAGTGAGAAAGAAAGAGTGAGACAGAGAGAGGGAGAGAGTGAGACAGAGAGAAAGAGTGAGAGGAAAAGAGTGAAACATAGAAAGAGTGAAACAGTGAGAGTGAGACAGAAAGAGTGAGAGGGAAAGAGTGAAACAGAGAAAGAGTGAGACAGAGAGAGAGAGAAACTGAGAGAGGAGAAAGAAAGAGTGAGAGGGAAAGAGTGAGACAGAGAGAAAGAGCGAAACTGAGAGAGTGAGACAGAAGGAGCGAGAGGGAAAGAGTGAAATAGAGAGAGTGAGGCAGAGAGAAAGAGTGAGAGAAAGAGAGAGAAATCAATTGATCAATAGATATTCTATAGACGTTTGATACAAAGATATTGAATAATGAAGATGAATAGATATTCAATAGATATTTTTATGGATATTTAATAGATAAATATTTAATATATGGATAGATATTCAATAGATGAGAAGATACAGATATTCAGTAAATAAAAAGATAGATATTTGATATTCAATAGATATATATTTAATAGATATTCGAAAGAGATAGATAGATAATCAATAGATTGATAGATAAGATACTCAAGAGATACAGAAATTTGATAGATAGATAATTAGATATGTGGTAGGTCTAGTTTAGACTGATTATTGATGAGTAGGTGAGTGAATGTTTCTCTTCTTGCTCTTCTCTCTCTCTCTCTCTCTGTCTCTCTCTCTCTCTCTCTCTCTCTCTCTCTCTCTTCTCTCTCTCTCTCTCTCTCTGTCTCTCTCTCTCTCTCTCTCTCTCTGTCTCTCTCTCTCTCTGTCTCTCTCTCTCTCTCTCTCTCTCTCTCTCTCTCTCTCTCTCTCTCT
>NW_025047944.1:1115000-1122500 GCF_018831695.1 Puntigrus tetrazona | reverse complement strand
CAAACACAGCTAATGATCATTTTATTTCAAAAAGAGTAAAATAACTAATCGCATGCATTTGGGGGAACCGCAAGTCATTGTCCCTCAAAAGGAGGAGTCTACTCTGAATCTCTCAAACAACTCACTTTTTTCAAAACGAATCTCATGTTGATGTCAAACTGAAACATTAGCATATTCCCCGCCCACTTTTTGATCTTTTCCCGTTGGTCCGAATGAAAATGTAAATTGATTCTTGACCACTAGGTGTCTCTTTAGGAGCGATAGAAACTCACAAACGCTGCTTTAAATGAAATCCACCGATCACTGGAGGAAAAACTGATCGAGGAACGAATCGTTTTGGGAGCCGTGCATGAATGCATATTATAAGAAACTTATATATAAAGTGTTTTTTTCTTGCATGCATGTGATCCTGTTTGGGACTCTCAAAACCCGTAGCACTAATATTATAATGCATAAAGTACTAATATTGGTTTCTGCGTTGATTTTGTTTGAGTTTGCATTACATACAATATTAAGGTAATTAACATTATTATGAAAACCTAACTCTTGTCAACTTTATTGGTTTAACTGAACATTTTTTTTTAACTTGCAACCATGCGTTAATTTAAGTCGTGTTAACACCGTGACTCTTTTAGAACGTGTTTGATCAAGCGCCCAGACTCAACCAATCGCGCGCGTTTGGGGGCGGGGCTATCCGTTTCACTGGCCAATAGCTGTTCCCGGAAAAGCTTGTGATGTCCGAACCGTGTTTAGTGACACTTGAGAAGCTAAACAGAGCCGCCTTGTTGCTGAAACCTGACAGGAAGCCCGAAATGAGAACGTGATCAGCCGGCGTTTAGCACGATCCACGAGACGCTTTCATCTTCTGTAGCAGATGATCATGAAAGAAAAACACGTTGTCATGGAAACCGTGGTTTATCCCTTTCAGAAGAATTATAGAAGTGTTTGTGAATTGATGTGGAAATATTGCAATCTGCATATTAAATAGAGATCAAAAGGGACAGTAAAGACTAATAATATTAGAAAAGATTACTATTTTTTTTTTTTTAAGCATTTTCTATTCATCTGTGAATCTTGAAAAAATGAAATGTGCTTAGAAAAATATTAGAGGCACGACTGTTTTAAACATTGATAAAAATGAGAAATGTTTGTCGAGCAGTGAATCTGTATATTATTCTGATTTCTGAAGATCACGTGACGCTGAAGACTGAAGTAATGATGCTGAAAACACACAAATATTTCATCATTTTTGATCAAATAAATGCAGCTTTTGTGACTGAAACGGTGACCTACTCTCAAATGGTTAGTACATGTCCTATTACTTGGTTTCCAGTTGGAGTGCACTTGAAGTCATTTCTCTGTTCAGCTTTGACCGGATGTTCAGGGTCACTGATCTCTGACCAGAAGTGGATTAGTTTTTGTGGACGGGCAGCTCGTGCCACATCCTAAGTGAATGATTCACATAAACATGCATGTTTTAATAGACCCAGAAGCTCTGAATTGTCGTGACAGTAATGAAACGCACAGATTAAATGACTGTGACAGACATGGCATTTTCTTTGCTGTCACTTTCTGAACTTTCCGTCTAATTCCAGCCGTGGTCTTCAGACAGTGACCTTCAGACAACACACACTTAGCTTGAGAGGAAGCTTTTTGGCTAGATAAGAAACCATTCAGTTCTTATTTAAATAATTATACATGACTTCAATTGTAATTGTGACGATTCAGTGGTTTTACAGACTTTAATTTATGCTGATTTTATTACGACTTTCATTAGTATTTCTAACGTGCTTATTGTAATATCACCGAGAATATATTACGTTGTTATTATTATTAAAAATGTTTTTATTTTTTGCATGCTTTTTGTCATTTTAATTTGTTTTTAAATATATAGTATTTGTTTAATTTTCATTTAAGTTTTAGTTCAGTCTAAAAAAAACTAAATGAAAATTTGATTTTTAATTGTTGGATTTTTAAACTATTTTGTAACATATAAAAAAATGATTTAATGTTTTTTTTTTTTTTTAGAGTTTTGATTAATTAATAACCCCCGAACTCGTCAAAAATTGAATTAAAGGAAACAAACATCTGATTATTTTTGTAAATACTTAAACTCATTAAATGTGCCTAATGCTCATTAGAATAATATCACAAAAGCAAAGAATGTTAATTGGGCCTAAAATAGGCTTTGTGTCACATTGAATTTGTTAATTTCATGAATTAACGTGTAAGTGAGATGAAGTGTGACTCACACGCTGCTGAAATTCACAGATCATCATCATCATCATCATTCATGTCTTCTGAGAGCTCGCTATTATTCTGACATATTTTTCAGATTTCTCTGTTTCGATGAACACCGTTATGTGTGTGTGTGTGTGTGTGTGTGTGTGTGTGTGTGTGTGTGTGTGTGTGTGTGTGTGTGTGTGTGTGTGTTTGTACCTCTGTACTTACATAAAATAGATGTATTCATGTGTTATATAAATGAAGGTGCGCCAATCTGTCCATCAGTTTTGTCAGTTAAAGTATGACTGACAGGCGTAATGAGAGCTAATTACCCCGTTACCTCGTTATAGTGTTTATCACTGCTAGAACACTTCATGCTGAATGGAATTAAAAGAGAATCACCCCCTCCCAAAAAAAAAAAAAAAAAAAATAAATAAATAAATAAATATATATATATATATATATATATATATATATATATATATATATAAATTAAATATATTTTTATATATATTTATATTAAAAAATAGATGAATATGTTATGGCTAATTTAAACTAAAAATTTAAAGTTTTACAAATCATTTTATTTTTTAATAGTAACAAAAATAGAACTAAAATAAAATATTTAAAAACATGAAACAAAAATAAAACAATAGATGAAGATATTTAAATATAGAAATTACAAATGTGGCCTTGAAACGTATAGAAATAATAATAAATAATACCAAAAATTTAATCTGAAGCACTAAATTCTGAAATAGTTAATGAAATATATATACACACACACATATATATATATATATATATATATATATATATATATATATATATATATATATATATATATATATATATATATATATATATATATATATATATATGTATATATATTTCATTTTTAATTTAAGTCCAAATAAAAAATGCCCTTAAAATTAATACAACTTTCAGAAATCAAATTCAATAGGACATGCAAAAATTAAGAATTTGATTAAAACAATATCTTTTAAAAAGATGATAAATAAAGATCTGACTGAATGTGTGTCACCTGAGATCTGGTTCTGCTCCACGCTGATGCTCTGGAGGCTGCTCACATCCGTCAGACGCTCGGGGAAAACCCTCAGCCTGTTTCTAGACAGATCGATGCTGATCAAGTGCTGCAGGTCACCGACGGCCTCCGGCAGCGCTGTGAGGACGTTACCCTGCAGATCCAGCTCTAAAAGACAGACGGGAAAACCCTGCTTCATCTGCTTCCTCTCAGGAACCTCTCACGTCTGTCGCTTTATATTCAGCTTGACTCGCATTTTGCAAATAAACCGTAAACATTTCGTGTTTTACGCAGCAACATGCAAACTCTGTTTGAGTTCAGGCAGATGTTTTTGAAGGAAAGTGCTCACCAAGACAAAAATACAGTAAAAATTTGTAGAATTTATTTTTGTGAAGCGCAGCATCTTTTTCAGCGTCACGTGATCCTCCAGAAATCATCAAAATATACTGATTTACTGAGAAACATTTCTGATTATTATCAATGCTGAAAATTGCGCTGCACAATATTTTCGTGGAAACCGTGATTTACAGATGAATAGAAAGTTCAAAAGAGCAGCATTTATTTAAAAATGTTTAACTTTTGTAACGTAACGCATCTTTATTATGACATTTTATTAATTTAATCCATCCTCGCTAAATAAAATGATTGCTTTCTATCATTTCCTTCCCCTCAAAAATGATACCCACTCCAGTGGCAGAGTG
This sequence comes from Puntigrus tetrazona, assembly GCF_018831695.1. Taxonomy (NCBI): domain Eukaryota; kingdom Metazoa; phylum Chordata; class Actinopteri; order Cypriniformes; family Cyprinidae; genus Puntigrus; species Puntigrus tetrazona. Next base: position 1,118,531 of record NW_025047944.1, on the reverse strand, counting down.
TATTGGATTTTTGGATCTTTCTGTTCACCAAAAAATCCTGAAAAGAAATGTACCCAACCGCTTTAAATGTTAAATGACTTAATTTGGTGGCGCTGGGTTGAAAAAGAAATCAAAATAATCAATAAAAATCATATATAAAATAAGAATGAACTAAATAAATTGAAATTAAATTAAATTAAATTATATATATATATATATATATATATATATATATATATATATATATATATATATATATATATATATATATATAAAATTAATAAAAAAATTATATTTCCTTTTTTTGCATAGCTTGCAATCTAATGTCCAAGAATGAACTAAATTAATTTAAATAATAATAATAATAATTTATATATATTTTTATATTATTATAATTATAAAATTATATATATATATATATATATATATATATATATATATATATATATATATATATATATATATATATATTATTTATTTTATTTTTTTGGCATAGCTTGCAATCCAATGTCCAAGAATGAACTACATAAATTTAAAAAAAATAATAATAATACATTTTGTAATGTAACACGTCTTTATTATCACGTCTTTTTATTCATTTAATGCATCCTTGCTAAATAAAATGATTGCTTTCTATCAAAAAAAATGGACCCAACCGCTTTAAATGTTGATAATAATCAGAAATGTTTGTCGAGCATTAAATCAATATATTATAATGATTTCTGAAGGATCACGTGACGCTGCAGACTGGAGGAATGATGCTGAAAATACACAGAAATAATTAGTTTTTAACACATATTCACAGAGAAAGCTTCTATTTTGAATATGAATAATATTTCAGAATTTTTCCTGTAGTTTAGACTCTTCGTCTCTGGTCTTACCTCTTAACTGAGTAAACGTGAGGAAGAACTTGCTGCTCAAGGCTTTGATCTGGTTGTTGGCCAGAGAGATTTTCTGGATGTTTTCCGTGCAGCTGCGGATCATCTTGAAGACTCCGTCAGGAAAACTGACGAGGCTGCAGTCGGACAGATCTGAGGCAGAAAACTCTAATTAAAGGGCCGTGTCACCTCGGCATATCAACAAGCTCCCATTGTGTTCAATCACTCAGAAAATCAGAGCGAACACGATCAGACCGACGGACACGGGCTAATACACTCCTTTGGAGGCTTGATGTGTGTGTGTGTGTGTGTGTGTGTGTGTGTGTGTGTGTGTGTGTGTGTGTGTGTGTGTGTGTGTGTGAGTGTGTGTGTGTGTGTGTGTGTGTGTGTGTGTGTGTGTGAGTGTGTGTGAGTGTGTGTGTGTGTGTGTGAGTGTGTGTGTGTGTGTGTGTGTGTGTGTGTGTGTGAGTGTGAGTGTATGTGTGTGTGTGTGTGGATAATGTTGGGTTTCACAATGCTGCTGATTGCCGTTTGGGTTTACTTGCTCCTGCTGTTAAATGACTAATCTGATGATTTAAGGAAAATGACACTTGACCAATTGGGAAACGGTCAAAAGCGAGCGGAGCGTGATTTAGAGGAGCTTCTCAGCGCTGGAGCACCATCTGCTGAGCACCGGATGAACTGAACAGTCTATCAGTAATCATAAAACAAACCAGGAGGAACAATAGGGTTTTTATTGGTTTATATTTTATATATATATATATATATATAATAAAAAATATTTTTGCATAGCTTGCAATCCAATGTCCAAGAATGAACTAAATAAATTTCAATAAATAAATAGTAATATATATATATAAAAATTAATAAAAATTTTTTTATTATATAATTTTTTTCCTTTTTGGATAGCTTGCAATCCAATGTCCAAGTAAATTTAAATAAATAATAATAAATAAATGTACAAAAAAAAATTATATATATATATGCATCGCTAAGAGCTTCATTGGAACAACTTTAAAGGAGATTTTCTCAATATTTAGATCTGTTTTCTCCTCGGATTCCAGATATGGTTCTAATATCTGTGTGTGAGTGTGTGTGTGTGTGTGTGTGTGTGTGTGTGTGTGTGTGTGTGTGTGTGTGTGTGTGTGTGTGTGTGAGTGTGTGTGAGTGTGTGTGTGTGAGTGTGTGTGTGTGTGTGTGTGTATGTGAGTGTGTGTGTGTGTGTGTGTGTGTATGTGAGTGTGTCCTTGGAGTGCTGTAAATTTTATCATTGCAATAAATCAGTGGCTAAAATGGCTTTGTGTATGTGCTCCACCCCACGCTTTGTCACCAAATCCAGTTCAGGGCTACGCCGATGATGTGGTCATTGCATCTCGCGATGAGGGAGTGATTAAGAACATGCTTACCTGCACCAACAGCTTTTTGACCTGGTCTGGCCTTCAAGTAAAGCAGAGCAAATGTGCGGTCTTCTGGGAGAGGAGGAGCGGTGGCAACCGCTGGTATAGATCTAAGACCGACCAGCCACCTTCTTTCACCATTTTAGACCAGCCTCTTAGAGTGTATGCCAGACATGAAATTTACAACTATCTGGGTCACAAATTCAACATCGCTGGGGACTGGAATGAACAAGTGACTGATTTAGAACATCAGTTTACTATCAGCCTGGATTTGATTGATGCATCACCTCTTCCGGTCATTATGAAGATTCAAGCGATTAGAGATATAGCTTTTTCTAAAATACAGCACCTTTTTGCAAATGTCCATATCTCACAGAAGGTTTTATGTAAAATGGATAATAAAACTGTGCAATTGGTAAGGAAGTGGCTGCACCTCAATACGCACTCTACAAGGTGCTTTATCTTCCAGAAGAGACAGGATGGAGGGCTCGGTGTCCCAAACTGCATGTGGGAATACACAGCCTCACGGCAGTCACATCTTACTAACATGCTGAACTGCGATGATACCAGCGTGAGGAGATTGGCGAGAGCATCTCTGCTACTGGACTTTAAAAGAAGGAAGGTACTACAGGCATGCGGAGGGGAAGACAGCTTCTTGGGCTTTAAAAGGAAGAGCAGTGGAAAGCTGGATGGAAGGGCGCAGGGGTTTGGTGTGTCGTCAGATTGGCCTGATTTAAATAATTTATGCTGGAGAACAGGAACGCAACTAAAGTGGATCCGCAGCCTTCAGCCTGTAGAGGTCTCGGACGCAGTGGTGGAGGATGCATCGGTTACGGTGGAAGCTAGACTGGATTATAACAACACCACATACTTCCTCTTATCAAAAACATCAAGGCAGACTCTCATGTCCATCCAAAGAGCTCGTAATATGGAGTATTGGTCTAACTTAAAGCTTCAGGGAAAGCTGACCAAATTGACCTGTGCAGACCACTCAGTGTCACACACCATATACAGTAATACCACCCTGAATGAGGAGATCCTCATATTTTGTGTGAAAGCCCGCCTGCAGGTTCTCCCCACAAGATACAACCTTTCGCTGTGGTTTCCGCCATACATTCCCCCTTCTGCATTTTGCATGAACCTCTACAACATCTGGAGTCAGTAGCGCACATCATGAATGGCTGCCCAGCATATAAAGGACTGTATATCGCAAGACATGACAGACTTGTTGAGCTTATTGCCGCCCAGATCCCCTGTGGGACTGATGGACAGTTGTA
>NW_025047944.1:1102500-1110000 GCF_018831695.1 Puntigrus tetrazona | reverse complement strand
ATAACACGTTCATTTTTTGATTTTATGTCTTATTTACTTTTTTATTTCTGTTGTTTTTTTTTGAAGTAACTGATTTTTTTATTTATTTGGATTTATTTCACTTAGTTATTCGAGCACTTCAAGTTCAACAAAACGCTAGTTTAGTTACTTAGAAATAAAAAAAACATTTTTTATTTTTTAGTTAACATTGTTTCAAGTTACAAATTTTCCTATCGCTTCAAGTAACATTTAACATTTTTTATAATTTTTGTTTTAGTTTTTAGTTTCAGATTCATTTTTTTTTTTTTTTAATAAAACTAAATAAACCAAACGGTTGCCCCGGCAGCTAGGTTTTAAAATATTTTATTCTCATTAACATTTTTATTTAAATAGTTTGTTTCATTTTTTTCAGTGGTTTTTTATTTATTTTTTGTATTTGTTGAATATGCATTTTTTTACATTCCAGAGTGTTATACTAAAATTGTATTCATATTAGTTATTTCCTATAAAATCTACAACTTAAAAAGTTTTTATTTATTTATTTATTTTTCATGCATTTTTTTATTTTTTTAGTAAGCAAAACATCAAGTTCAAAGATGCTTGCAATGCAGATGATTCTGCATGAATTATTTAAATGTTAAAAAATATAACATATAAAATCGAATATAAATATATATATATACATAATATAAAACTAAAAAACGAAAACTTTGGTAAAAACGCCTGACCTGCATGTAAGCGTGGTTGTTGGGGTGCAGGTCTTCTCTCAGGGGGTTCGGGCAGCTCCCCTCGCAGCGGTACGCGTTGTACTTCTTGGGAAAGACGATCCAGGAGCCCCATCCGATCTGATTGAAGTCCACGTGCATGTCCACCCTCCTGCACATCGAGCTCTTGTCCACCGGGCCCCGGAGCGGCTCCGGGTTCCTCGCGGGCTGGCCCCGGCGGCCCCGCTTGCTCCTGTGGGGCTCGTCTCTCCGCACCTCCTTTCCTTCGCTGTTAAACAAGAACTTGGACTTCTCGGCCGTGTGCAGGAGACTGGCCCGGTCCTGCTGGCTCTGCCCGGACACGGTGTGAGAGAAGACCAGCAGCATGGCCCTGTGGCGGATCCCGGGGCCCGGGGCCCTCCCGCTCTTCGGGCGGACCCTCTCGGAGAGCTCGGGGCCCGTCCAGCTCAGCAGCAGGTCCGTGGCGTTGTAGACCCTCCAGTGGTGAGAGACGCTCATCAGAGAGGAGTCCGAGAGCCGGCCCAGGGACGGGCCCCGCTGGTGCCGGACCTCCACCGTGACGTTGCTCTGCCGCGTTTCTTTGGGGATGCGGATCCTGAGCTCCGCCGCCTGGATCTGACGCTCCGACAGAACCGAGGAGAGGTCGAAGTGTGTGACGTAGTGTGTGTCTCGACTGGTCAGACCTGGAAGAGACGAGGACATCACGTCATGTGACACGGGGGTCATACAGGTCAGAGGTCACAGGTCACGTTTAGATTACTGTCAAACACCGCTAAAAATCATTTGTATCCATTTTAAATAATAATAGTGATATGTATACTATATTTCATTGTGAAGAAATTTTTTTAATTATATATATATATATATATATATATATATATATATATATATATATATATATATTATTACATATAGTATTACATCAGTTACAAAAACAGATAAATGATTAACAATTTTAAAAAGTAAATCATTGCAAAATTAATTCTTTTAATTTTTTCACCAAACTGTAATTGGGTTATTTTGATTAGGAAAAACAAACAAACAAACAATAAACACAATAAAAACATTGATTTCTAAACATGATTTCTGAAAATGTTTTTAAGCTCTTCACACACACACACACATACACACACTCACATAAACACACACACACACACACTCACATAAGCACACACACACACACACACACACATACACACACTCACATAAACACACACACACACACACACACACACATACACACACTCACATAAACACACACACACACACACACACACACACTCACTCATAAACACACACACACACACACATACACACACACACACACACACTCACATAAACACACACACACACACACACACTCACATAAACACACACACTCACATAAACACACACACACACACACTCACAGTGTGTTTTAGTAAAGTTTTAGTAAATGTAAAATAATTTAAAAATGCACAAAAAAATGTCTTTTTGTTGTCTTTTCTTTTTCCACCTCCTTTGATGACATTATTCTTAGGCTCCACGTGTGATTATGAAAAAGCAATTTAAACTTTAAAAACCTTTAATTGATAAAATTTTTTTATTATTGTAGTTTGTTGAAATTTTGCAGATTATACCCTGATGGGAAATATCATCCATCAGCTCCTGGAAAAGACCAGTACCACTTTGGCTCCTTATTTTACTATAAAGAAATCAGTCAAGACTTTTTTTTTTTACAAATTAAAAACTAAATAAATACAACGAAAACGTTTTAACCCTCGGTGCACCATGCATCAGCCACTGATCGCTTTTCAAAATCTAAACATATAAATAACGAATGCATTTTGTAATACTGCCTCACTTGATACAGCGTCGTTATTAAAGATCTGATGATATATTTGATCGCGTCCCTGTGACTGAAGCTCTGGTCTCTTTCTGGCCGTCATGCACACAAACCCAGCAGTAATGAGGTGATTTGTGCAGCTGAACACACACTCTTTGATCCTCACGGATGAGGCTCTTGTCCGCTGGAGTGTATTGGCTGTACATTTACATTCAAATTGCTAATGGCTTTGGTTTATCTAATAAGCGGCCCTGACTGTGCCATTCAACATCAGACCACCAAATAACCATTAGTCCCTTTTCCTTAATATTTAAACCATTCCTGGAAGCGCCGCACTTCAACTCATTGTCTTGGCGCGCCACAAATAATGCAAATTAAAGTAATTGTTTTTAAAAATATCTATATCTTTTCGGCGGTCCGATTAATCGAAATAAATTCATTTTATAGCAAACAATCATTTAGCAATAATTCTTGCATATAATGCAATTTAAAATTTGTATTATACAGCGTTGCATTTATTATATAACATTCGTCGCAACAATAAAAATATATAATAAATATTATAATATGATTTCAAATATTCTTACATCGGTCTGATTCTTATTTTAAGCATTCCGATTTATTGCAAATAATCCCAATAATAGAAAGAATAAATATTTTAAATAATAAACAAAACAATCAAATAATATCAATAATTGCTGTTATATTATTTAAAACATATTAATATTTAAATATCAATAGCATTTTTAATGTAGACGTCTGATAATCATTTTTATTTTCGTAAAACTGCCATAAATAAGAATTGCAGCCACAAGTAGTTATTATTAGTGCTCGTGTTAAACTGCAGTTCTTCACAAATATATTTTTAAGTTATTTAAGAAGCAAGCACGAAGCATAACCATCGATGCATATGAATCTATATATATATATATGTGATCGAAGCCCCATTAGTGCAATAAAAATGTATGCAAATGAGTTTAAGCTTAAGCTGTGTCAAATATTAAGAAGCGCGATTAATTAGTCCGCGTCAATTAAGCTCGTCTCGTTTCTTGTGATGAAAAGTCGTGTAGTATCGATCAGGTATTAGGTTTATCTTAACGGAGGGGCCAGGCAGCGCGAGCCTGATCCCTTCAGAACAAACACCGGATCGAAACCCATCGCTTAACACCTCCGGACCTCCGTTAAACGCCCCGTGCCCGCGCTCCTAATCTAATCACGAGACGTGTGAAAGAGAGCCGAGGGGCTGATGTGGATTTGGCTTCGCGGGAGGATGTCTGGCGGGGCTCTAATCCACATCACCCCGGCATCGGTCCGGCTCGATGTGGATTGAAGGCGTCTGACGGCGCGACGCGACCAATCAAAGAGAACCGCGGCGCGTACTCACTCTTGGAGAGGATGCTCTCGATGGTGTCCGCGCGCTCCGCGAGGTCCGGCTTCCGGTGCCTGTAGAGGTGCATCATGTAGGTGGGCAGACGGTGCCGGTGGCTCCTCTCGGTGCCGCCGCGCTCTCCGAGCAGCCCGAGGAGCAGGAGCTGGCAGCAGGCCAGGCGCAGGGCTCCGAGCGCGTTCATGCTGGCCCGGGGTCCGACTGACAGCTCGAGGGCCCGCGAGCGCTTATATACCCCCCTCCCCGCGGCCCTCTGCATATTTAACAAGTAGCGGAGGACATTAAAGGGAAATTGACATGCCTTGACAGCTCATCATCCATTCGTGTGCTAATGAGGCGCATATTTTACGAGGAACAATTAAAACACCTTGCGCCCCCGTGACGTCAGCGCCTTTGAAGAGCTCGAGCGTCGGATGCGTTCAACGTAACCTTTAGACCGTATATGACGAGATGCACGTCGGGTTCTGTCGAGCTAATATCCAGGCCACCTTCGGTTACAGACAGTTTAATGGCTATTATAGACAGTATAATAGTGTCTGATGTGTGTGTGTGTGTGTGTGTGTGTGTAATTTATTCATTCAAGTTTGCTTATGCCTCATTTGATATAATTACTTTATATATATATATATATATATATATATATATATATATATATATATATATATATATATATATATATATATATATATATTAGATGAGTAGTAAACATTTGAATTAATTTCAGGTTTAGTTTAAATATTTATTGATCTGTATAGGCTACTTACAATAAAAGACTATTTTATATTATATATTTTTTAGGCAATATAAATATATAGTCTAAAAACATATAGCCTACAATATTATATGCAATATATATATATATATATATATATATATATATATATATATATATATATATATATTTTATATATATATATATATATATATATATATATTTATATATATATATATATATATATATATATATATATATATATATATATATATATATATATATATATATATATATATATATATATATATATATATATATATATTTTTTTTTATTTATTTATTTTTTTTTTATGTTATTTGATATTCTGTTACTTGAGACTTCATTTAAGACAAATCTATTTAAGCTGCAAATATCAAATATATGTGTGTGTGTGTGTGTGTGTGTGTGTGTGTGTGTGTGTGTGTGTGTGTTTCTAAAAATATTTGAAGTTCATTTACAAAAACAGATAACTCGTTTTTTCATAATATTAAAAATATATATTATTACATTATCATGTTTTATTGTGTTAGTTAGCTGTGAGTTTTTTATTATTATTATTTTTTAACCTAATCAAATAACGAGATTAATTGGAATGCACAATTTCTAAAAAAAAAAATGCACCATTTTTGCAAATAAACTCCTCATATGTATATGTATTTGCAGCTTTGCGTGTATTTAATTTATTTGATTTTTCTCTGGTTTGATATATTGACTTGTCTGCTTGGACTGCTGATCCTTTCAGCGCCTGGCACCACACACACACACACACACACACACACACGCATGCTCAAAGAGCCCGTCTTCCAGACCACGAGTGCCTTCTCTCTCTCTCTCTCCCTCTCTGAGTGTTTGGTTTGCTGGAGTGTGTTTGCTCTCTGGTGAAGGCGGAGGCTGTTTCACGGCGATGGTGAGTGATTAAGTTTCTGCAGAGCTTTATGTGCTCGAGCTTCTCCTCGCGCGCACGCATGCATGCATGGATGTACATGTTGCGCGGAGCTGCGTCGCTGCAGTTGCGAAAAGAGCGAAGCACAAAACCCAGTGTGTGCGAGAAACAGCCCGGATCCGACCCGAGCCTCGGTGTAGCGGCATTCCGCGTCGGATTGCACGACCGCGATGCAGTCTGCGCAGATTATAACGCATCATATCGAGCGTGTGGCGTGTAAACGAGTTTAGAGCGCGCGCATGCATCGCGCGGAGAGGATAAATTACAAGGATTGCTCGAAAATGTTTCAAACGGGTCCGATTCAGTGAGTCGATTCGCTCGAACGAATCTTTTTGCGCCGCGTTCGAAGCGAATCAAAATGTAACGCAGCTTCAAACGCACGCTTCGGAGTCATTTAAAACAACCGACTCGAACGAACGATTCGCTTCGAATCAGACGTCGCAAGCGAGAAAAGAGAGTCGTTTGCGTATGTGTCGCTTTGAGCTGCTTTGTAGTAGTTTACCACGCAAGAGCACTCGATTAAACTAACGATCACGAAGACATTCACGACGATCGGTGTGATATAACGAATAACTTACCAAGCGCTTCACACATCATTAAATATCTGACTGACTGAGGGAACGTAAACAAATCAGTTTAATACTACAAATCCCACTTCAACTGTAAAACACAACATTGCTTTAATTTTAAATAAACGTGAAAAAAAACCCATCTGCAACGTTTCGGCTTCGCGCGCTAGCTTTTTTTTTAATTTCTCCTCATAAAGTTTCGAAAGTCGTCATAAAACAAGATGCAGTCCACTTCTCGTTTCTGAACATGGATGAAACCTGCGTGCCTCAATCTTATCAATCCACCGAGAAGCTATCTGATATTAGCGGATTGAAATGCTAATGTCTGGATCGAGAGTCACGCTTATATGAAGATTAATGATGATGAAGGTCGTTTCGATGCTGTTTGACCCCGTCAGCGCTAGATTGACATCAAGTCAGACAAAGTGATGTTTTTTGGGGGCTTGAGGTCATTTGTGGAGATCATTATAGAAATGAGGCCAATTAAAAGCTCGTTTTTGCAAGGAACATTCAATGGGATCTGCGTTTATGGCATTCGAGGCGTTGCTTCACCTGACTTTTGGGAGTTCATCTGTAGAAGTTTGAGTCGGGGGCAAGTCGTCACAAATTCTACACAAGGTTTAGTTTTAAAGTCTTGAAATGTGTTTATTTGGGTTGTGGATGCTGTCCTCCAAACTAAATCCCTGCTATTTTAAGTGCTTTCCAGTCGATGGCAAACGATAAACGTAATTCTATTTTATCCGTGTGGTCTTGTCTGAATCGTCTGAATAAGCCATTAAATCATTTTCGCACGCATTTCGTATTTTAACGCGTTCTTCGGTCGATAAACAGCAGGTTCGTGTTGTGACAACTTACCCCATATAATGTGGCCCCGCTGCCGGGTCCTGTGTTTTAATGAGTGTGGGATTTTAAATGCATTTTTGTGATCGACGTTTATGTCTATACAGACAAAAAAAATTATAATTTGTCAATATTTCTAAGTTTTTTTCCCATAGAAACCACTGGTTATGGCAGTAAAGCAGAGCCATGTCTTGTCAAACTATTCTTAGATAATTCATGGATTATTCAAAGCAAAATGCGCTTTATTTTGTGTTCCAGCGCAGATAGAGCCGCTCTGAATGAATTCAGATTTTGTGTCTGTGGTGTGTTCACTGAATGCCTGATTGTGCAGATGATTTCAGACACTAGATGTCATGTTGTCCAGCTCTGGTCTGTCTGAGGTCAGTCCGGTAACCGTACGAATCCTGAAAAACGGCATGCATGTGTCCTTCCCGCAGTGTGTCTGGCCAAGTGTCCCGTTTAAACCTATGATTTTCTT
>NW_025047944.1:1092500-1095000 GCF_018831695.1 Puntigrus tetrazona | reverse complement strand
AAATATTTTTTCTATTTAATTAAATATATATATTTTTCTTTGATAAAGTAAATAAAATATGATAATAGGGTATATTCTTTAAAATGTAAAAAAATAATGTAAATTCATGAGATGATTAAAAAAATTAGTCATGAAATTAAAAAAAAAATTCATAACATCCTTTACTTTTTTTTTATTTTTTTTTTATTCTTTTACATACAAAAGAATATACTCTGCTATCATATTTCAAAAACCCTAGTTAAAGCATGTAAGTGCTGTGTTTAAGTTTCTGAATGATTTTTCCGGCTGTGTTCTTCACCATAATTACAGCCTTTCTTTCAGTCACGTGTTCAGCTGACCCTCTTCTGAAGATTTGGGCTTCTCCGTTTCAGAAATGTTGATGTGAGAGATGCGGGCATGTGCAGAGGAAGAAATATGAAGTCAAATTCAACCTGAAACCCAGGTTTTGACCAAATTATTTCAGAACTGGAAACGGAGGCCTTTCGTAATTCAGTTCTATTCAGTCTCACTTGTTGTCTATTAATAAAAAAAAAAAGGATGATAATAATAATATAATTTTAACAATAATGAACACAACAGAATAATAATAATAATAATAATAATAGTTATAATAATAATAATAATAATAATAATACTAATAATACAACAATACAACAACAACAATAATAAGTTATAATAATAATAATAATAATAATACTACTAATAATACGATACGATGATGATGATGATGATGATGATGATGATGATAATAATAATATAATAATAATTTAACTATATTGATTTAAACATCACCTTATTAATAATAATAATTTTAACAATATTAATGTAAACCGCATAATAATAAGAAAGGGTTGCAAAAATAAAAATAAATATGCAAGCATATGATAAATAACTATTTAGCAAATATGTATCTTTTTTTAAATTCTTTTCAACTGTGAAAATTAGTTTTCAGTAATTCATATTTAACATGGTTATGCTTTTAGAAATGGATCTTTTAATAAAAATCGATCCATCCTTCTTTTTCGTCTTTATATTATTATTTTTTTTATATTTTTCTTTCATTAGAATATTTAATACAACTATTTTGAGGATTCACCTTTATTTAAATATTTTTTTGCAAATACTTTTTTGTCGCATTTCTTATTTTGGAGCCTATTTTGTGTTTTTTTTATTTCACCACTTGGTTGCATTTTCCAGCTTATTATTTAGCTCTTTTCCATTCATGTGCTTGCTGCAAGGTCTAAACGTCTCCTGGTTTGTGAAGCTTTCACTCTCTGTTTAATATCAGCTTTCTGTTCAGTTATAGCAGGTCATGTTGAGGTGGGTCTGATTGGACCGTGGTGTTTCTCCGAGCTGTATCCGTGCCGTCTGACCTGTGATACACATCTCTGAAGAGCGAGGAGCGCTCCGCATCCTTCCTCTGATTGGCCCGTTGGACCGCAGATGCTTCCTGCAGCTGCAGAGCACTTCCTGTCTGAGCGAGACCCTTTTGTGCGATCTCCAGCTTCACCCGCTGCATTTCAATCGGGAAGCGGGAAAAGCCCATCTGCGTGCGCGTCTTCCGCCGAGGACACTGGGAGATTTTATTTCCCTCGTGAATGAGTCGCTGTGATTGGCTTTCCTCGGGAATGCGCTCACTTTCGGTTCCTGCTTGAAGACGATGGCCGACAAACTAAAATACTAATCTAAAAAATAAGCATAAAATAAAATAACACTTTTTTAAAAAAATAAAATAATATATAAATATTACATTATTTTATTATTTATTATTTACACATTTGTTTTTATTTATATATATATATTTATTTATTTATTGTTGTTTTAGTTTTTATAGCTTATAAAATGTATTTTATTTTTGTGTATATTTATTTTTATTTGAATTTAATTTTTAAATTTTAAGTAATTAAATGCAAATAATTATATATTTTTATATTGCTTATTTTTTTGTATTTGTCTTTAACTTATCAAATATTTTGATGAAATAAATTTAAAAAGTATATAATTTTTATATTATCACGTGTTAATACCGGCGTCTTAGGCTCTGATGTTTTTCTCCTCTCATGCTCTGCTGATGAGCTCGTGCCGCTCTGCAAGGTTTCAAGCGCTAGAAGTGAAGCACGAAAGGCAATGCTTGCAGGTTTGTTTCCAGGTCACTATGACCCAGATACTGAGACGTGACTCAAAGACGACGCTCAGCACCTTCTTTCTCCAGCAGAACTGGAAGTAGACGCTTGTGAACGTTAAGAAGCACGCTGTGTGTGTGTGTCTGTGTCTGTGTGTGTGTGTGTGTTTTCAGGCCAGATGCTCATCTTCTGCAAGCCTTAAATTGGTCCCGCTTGCACACGAGCTTCATCCTCGAGTCGCTGCAGGCTCAGGTTGTTCAGCATGGCATGAGTTTAGTGGAGCGCTCTGAAGAAAGAGATAACAGGGCTCTTTATGAACCCCAAACGAGTCAGAGCTTCACATCTGCTGCAGCTGAGGCTCCAGATGGACACCACAC
>NW_025047944.1:1077500-1087500 GCF_018831695.1 Puntigrus tetrazona | reverse complement strand
AAAATAATATATATATATATATATATATATATATATATATATATATATATATATATATGTATATGTGTGTGTGTGTGTGTGTATATATATTAGTAAATATTTATTTTTATAAATGAAAGAGGTATAACAAATGTTTGCTCAGTGTATACATTTAGATTTAGGCACAGGATTTATAAATAAGTAATAAACAACAACAACAATATTATTATTATTATTATTATTATTATTATTATTATTATTTATTAAGGCTCAAAACAAAAAAAGCTGCGTGCCTCATTTCTGTGTGATATGTTATTTTATTTGCTGCGTGGTTTTGATTCCTGAAGAAAATAAGTTTAGCTTGAATTCAGTGAAAATTGCTTCGGATAAAAGCATCTGCCAAAACCTTAAACGTAGACGCTGTCCTCAACGAGCAAAGCTAACCGTTTTAAGCTTACTGTTAAAATAAATGAAGTTGGAGGACGTACCCAGCTGTTTTACCCTGTGTGCACACACTTTCATCGTTTCTGTGAATAATGTTATAAAAGACCAGCGTGAGATATGAGTTTCAGAGAAAACAAAGTGTGCAAACTTGTTTCTGTCAATAAATAAAATGCATATTTTTTTATTCAGTGTCCGAAAAGGGCTTCAATAAACATCTTTCCAAAGCGTTTCAGTGGGAAAAGGAGAAGCAGCAGATGCCTGATTAACCGATCTGGTCTTCTCAGGGCTCTTACTTCATGGTGCAGGATGTTTTCAGCAAAGCCGATGTTCTCAGCACCAGCGGCTCGTACGGAGCGCCCAACTTCCGGCAGAGCAAAGGCAGCTTCCCGCTCTACGGCATGGGCCAGCCCAGCCTGGGTGGCTTCAAACGGGTCCTCCAGAGACTGCAGGGTCAAGGCCACCAGGTCAGTGCGTGGACGTCTCTCTGGACAAACGACCTGCCGAGGATTCGGCTGAAGGTGTTTAAATAGCCCGCCTGTGATTCTGGCCTGATTTGCACGCGCTTGCTCTCCGAAGGAGGTGGTTTTCTTCTGTCTGCGCGAGGAGCCCGTGGTGTTCCTGCGCGAGGAGGCCGACTTTCTTCCCTACACGCCCCGGAGGAAGGAGAACCTTCACGAGAACCTGCATGATCTCGGGCGCGACGTGTGCTCTGAGAACCTGGAGCTCACCATCAGAAAAGAGGTCAGGAGACACAATACACATCATCTACAAAAGTGAATGACACTCACTTCATTTATTTAGATAACGTAATCACATAGTCATTAACTCAGGAAAAAGTTACATTTCTAATATTAGGTTTAGGTATACTTTTATTGGTTATTCTAATTACTTTATTATTATTATTATTATTATTATTATTATTATTATTATTATAAAAGCAGTGAATCATATTTTAATAATAATAATAATGATGATGATGATGATGAACATATTTTTCTTGATTTTTAGGATTAATAATTGTTGTTATTATTATTATTATTATTATTATTATTATTGTTATTGTTAAAGCAGTGAATCATATTTTAATAATAATAATTAATAATAATAATAATAATAATAATAATAATAATAATAATAACAACTATTACCAATCCTAAAATCAGGAAAAAAAATCTAAATACAAAAATAATTAAATAATCCTAAACACCAACATTTATTATTATTATTATTATTGATTGTAGGATTATTTAATTATTTTTGTATTTAGATTTTTTCCTGATTTTAGGATTGGTAATAGTTGTTGTTATTATTATTATTATTATTATTATTATTATTATTATTATTATTATTATTATTATTATTATTATTATTAAAACAATAAGTTAGACTCAATAATAATAATAATAATATAAATCTGATCTCAGTATTAAATGTTTAATTCATTGAATATTAATTGTTATACTAATGTTTATATATTACAGCAGTGAAATATATTAGTTATAATATATTAGTTTTCCGATCTCATCATTAATTATGATATGGTAAAAACATATGGTTTTAATATGAAATATTAACAAAATCAAAGTATAGGCAAAACAACAAAGACATTGTTGTGCATAAGGACTCACAACAGACAACAGACAATAAATGTAAATGAGTTTCAACACATGATATAAACCTTAAATGAAATAACACACAAACAACACTTCCATTCCTAAGCACTTTGGTTAGACACTTAACATCACGGATGGACTTCCTCTCTCATGTTCCTGTTGTTCTCAGCTCCACGACTTTGCCAAACTCAATGACAACATGTTCTACGTCTACAACGACATCGAACATTTCAAAGGAGAACCTCAGAAGATCTCCATCAGCTGTGAAGAAGACATTCACGTCACCGAGGAGGTGTATAAACGGCCGCTCTTCACCGTACCTTCATACAGGTACACAACTACTGTCATGTGGTCCAAACGTCCTCGTTGTGTCCATTTGTGGCTTTAACAAATATTTAACCAATGAAAAGCATTCAAACACTCTTGCTCCGCCTTCTTTGCGTAAACATTTGGGAGGTGTTATGAAAACACGCTCCCCACATTGTGATGTCACAAAGTGGGGGCGTATTTAAACAAGCTGTGGACAAGTCATAACTTTTAGAACGAATATCTGTTTGGTTTTGAGACCTTAATCTTTAAAACTTTATAGATCTTTTTTATGCACTGAGAGCTTGTAACATTTTAAAGAGAAAGGAAAAACCGAAATCACTTCATGTGACCCCTTTTAATATTGTGCTATATTTTAAACACAATATTGTGTTTGTTTGTTTGTTTTTTTGCCAATGAAAATATTACCTACAGACACAGATGTTTCGTTTCTGAATGAATCCTATGTTTGAACAAATCGAGTGAACCGATGGTTCAAAGAGAGAGACATTTACTTCATTCCTGAATGAATCAACTGTTAGAACGAATCGAGTAAACCAATGGTTGAAAGAGACATTTACTTAATTCCTAAATGAATCAACCGTTTGAACAAATCAATTCATTCCTGAATAAATCAACTGTTTGAACGAATCAAGTAAACCAATGGTTGAAAGAGAGAGTCGTTTACTTCATTCCTGAATGAATCAACCGTTTGAACGAATCAATTCATTCCTGAATGAATCAACCGTTTGACCGAATCGAGTAAACCAATGGTTGAAAGAGAGAGTCGTTTACTTCATTCCTGAATGAATCAACCGTTTGAACGAATCAATTCATTCCTGAATGAATCAACCGTTTGACCGAATCGAGTAAACCAATGGTTGAAAGAGAGTCGTTTACTTCATTCCCGAATGAATCAACCGTTTGACCGAATCGAGTAAACCAATGGTTGAAAGAGACATTTACTTCATTCCTAATGAATTAGCCAATTTGAGCAAATTGACTCGGACATCTAGCGCCACCTGCAGGTAGCATTAGTTTCTTCTTTACAGGATCAATTCATTTATTAAAAAAAAAACTTAAAAAAAGTACCTTCATGTTGTTTCAAACCTGAATGACTTCCGTTCTTTTGCACAAGATCAAAAAAGTACTTTGAATTATTGTTTATAACTAAGCTGCTTTGGTCACCAGTGACTTTCACTACATGAACAAAAATACTGAGATGTTTCTCAAATTATCTCTTACATAATTAACATTTAATTGTCTGATAGTTACATGCATAATTTTAGTCCATAACCGTGATCTTTTCAGTAGTTTGTGATTAAGTAGAGTAATGAATCATTGCACTCTGTAATTAATTAGATGTGCTTTAAATGTTTTTTACTTATCAAGTTTTGTTGATGTGTTTGTGCAGGTATTACCGCCTGCCTCTGCCGATCGAGGGAGCGCCGCTCGAGGATCAGTTCGATGCCTTCGTAAACGCTCTGCGGGTAAGAGATCCTCCTGGATGACCTCTCCGGTGGTCAGCTGGTGTCATGTGAGAGACATAAAACCATCGGCGGAATAGTTTTCTCGTGATGCTCTCTGTGATTAAAGACTCTCGAGTTGTTTGACGTCTTCGAGACGCTGGAGTCTAAACACGTCAGATGCTTTTAAAGCGCGTCAGAGCTGTAATATATAACCTGTTTAGAGAGGAGGAAACGAGTTAATAGAATAATCTGGAGTCTGTAGATCATCAGTGCTTTCATTCGGCATCCAGACCCAGACCAAACCTCACTGTTTTCTTCTCTGCGCTTTTTGATGTCTTTAAAGCAGGCGGCATTTATAGAAATGTATCTTGTGACCATAGAATTGATGTTAAAAGTAAAGTGTGTCCACTCTGAAGTTATTAGATTTCACAAATAATTACAAAGGAATGGCAAATAACACATTAAAGCAAATGTGAAATAAAAATATATATATATATATATATATATATATAAAAAAATAAAAAAATAAATATATATATATATTTACACTGTAAAAAGAATCAATATATATATATATATTTTTATATATTATATATATATATATATATATATATATATATATATATATAATAATATAATAATATAATAAAAAAATATATATAAAAATGTTGTTGATGTTTTTATGTATATATTTAAAAACAATATCTTAAAATAGTGTAACACAAAAATTAAAACTGTTTACTGATTATTGTATATTTGTTGCAGATATTATAAATTAAAACTGTATTATACCATTTTACAACCAACAATAATAATAATAATAATGCAGTACAAAATAATTCATAATACTAATTAATGCTACTGATAATTAATAACATTATTATTATTATTATTATTATTATTAATTGTATTAATTATTAATTGTAGTTTAATTATTAATAATAATATTTATATAATAATAATAATAATAATAATAATAATAATAATCATAATAATAAAATTAATTAATAAAGGCTGATATCTGCCCATAATCACAAAAATGGTAAAATCGTAGTTATACTGTGGTAAAGTGTGAGCTGTTTTTGTCTGTTCAGAGGTCAGTTAGTGTGTTTGCATCAGTCATGTGACGAGCCTGTGGCCGATGAATGAGACTTCCTTCGCGTGTCTTGTGTTTCCTGTTCCTCTGGTTCAAGAAGACAGAAGCTGAAGCCACAGATTTGTCGAGTTTTGCTTTCTAGTCATAAAACGGCCGCAGTTTACCGCAGGCTGACTGCACAGAGAAGTCCATCGCTGATAAACGCTTGGTATTCTGTGTGATATGATTCTGCTCGCGCGTCTTCCCAGAAGGCTTTTAAGTCGAGCTGTTTTGCTGCATTTGTCGGCCGCTGTGTGTGCGGCGAGGAATCATTCATCTACGCTCTGTCCGCTCTCTATTTAAAGCGTCCTGACAAGCCGCAGGACTCGAGCTGCCAATAGAACCATACACAGGAAGCAGCTTTAGAAAAGAAAGAGCCCACTTCCTGTCTCGCTCCGAGGCTGTTTGCCAAGATCCGTAGAACAGACCGGACCTCGTTTAATCACTTAAATTCATTTGTGCGTTCCTAAACCGAAACAGAAACCCATTATTAATAGCATCACCGAAGTGCAGAAGAGACCGTATAGATATAAATAAAGCATTAAAAGAGGAAAATGAAAGAATGTTTGCATTTGTCATTTTTAGAAATTGTATTCTTAATCGAACGCATTTAATGTTTGGTTTAAAATAAAACCAAAAGTTAAAGCTCTACTAAAGATGCCCAAATTATTATTGTCAGGCAAAATCTGTTTAGGTCAAATTATTTATTTTAAAGAAGAATATTTTAACAAAATGTCTGGTCAATGGGCACATATAACTAAAAAAATTATAATAATTATAATAAAAATAAAGAAATAATACATTTTATTTATTTTGATTTGGGTCTGTTATTTTATTATCGAGACACTTTTGCACTTTTTTTTTTTATATATATGTATATCTGAATTTATTTTTGTATTTTTGTGCCTTTTCACTTTAATATAAAAGTTTCAGTGCTTTGAGTTTGTCTTTTTTTTTTTTTATTAGTTACTATTCTATATAGTTTGTATTTAAGTGCATCAAGTTCAACTACGAAAATGAGCTGAAACTGGCTGAAATAAAATATATCTCTTAGTTAATTAGTGATATAGATGGATATTGATATTTAGTTATAGACGGTTAAGGAGATTGATAGGTAGTTATTTTTTTAATTTATCCTGTGAGCCGTTAAAGTTCCCTCATGACTCATGAGCTTATGTTCACGTGGACTGATGCATGTTTTTTTAAGTTATCTGTGGTAATGCTCCCTCAGGAGAACCCGTCTCTGTCTCTGAGTCGAGACGCGGCCCGTCCTCTTCCCGCTCTGCTCTTCAGCTGTCAGGTCGGTGTCGGCCGAACCAATCTGGGCATGATCCTGGGATCTCTGGTGATGATGCACCTCACTCGAGCGGGACAGGAGCCGGCGGCCCCGTAAGACCCAGAACATCACACGACCACAGGCCCGCTACACGCTAACGCTAGCTCTCTGCCCCTCAAGGCTGCGTTCGGTTGATTTTCAAATAAGTTATTAGCTAGAAAACTGTTTATGTAAAATCTATTAAAGCGTAACTTATTTCTGTGTATTTTCAGAGTCATTACTCTCGTGATCCTTCAGAAATCGTAACGATATACTGGTTTACTGCTCGAGAAACATTTCAGATTTATCATCAATGTTGAAAATGCCGTGCTGCATATCGTTTTTGTTAAAACTGTGATGCAACTTATTTTTCAGTGTTCACAGATGAATAGGGCGTTACAGTGATAATCTAAACATTCAGTAACATCATACATGTCTTTACTGCATCCTTGATGAGTAAAAGTAACAAATAATCATTCATTGTTTTTTGTATATTTATTAATGTTCTTTTGCATGCTTGAGAATGTTTCTGTATATGATGTGCATTTACGTTTAGTCGTTTAGCCGATGCTTTTATCCAAAGCCAGTAGCAAATGATGACAATAGAAGCAATCAAAGCCAACGATAAGCATAAAGCAGTGCATATAGCCAAGTCTTTCTTATATACGGTTAATGTGTAATAATTGTTGTTGCACGTCTATAGAGCTGAAGAGGATGTGACGCACGAACCCAAAATGCAATTCCAGGTTATTCAGACTCTCATCAGTAAGCTGCCTAAAGGTCAAGAGGTCATGGAAGAGGTTTGTTCCGGCATGCGCTCAATCTATTATTTCTATATAAACACCGAGAGATGCCGCTTGCTCTGTTGACTGTGTCCTGACGTGTTCAGGTGGACCGAGCCATCGATCTGTGCTCCGAGATGCACGACATCCGAGAGGCCATTTATGAGAACAAACAAAAGCTGGAGGCCATCGGCGAAGACTTTCAGATCCAGGTGAGAATCTGCACATGATGTTGATCGAAGCGTGTGTTTCTGGGGCAGTGCTTTTTTTCCGGCTCTTTTAAGCTACTGGTCAAAGTTTGGAATTTATTTATGTTTTGACGGCAGAAATTGTTTTTAATACAATAAAAAAAAAAAAGAAAAGAAATAAAAAGTACTATATATTCACATAGAATACAGCCGTTTTGAATTTAAAAAATATTTTACAATTATGTTTTATCCAATTAATGCAGCTTAAAACTTCTGACCAGTAGTGCATGCAAACGCACATTCAGAGTTTTATCTGAAAGACGGATTTCTGAAGACTAGCAACGTTTAAAGCACTTCATGACTCTATCAGGCTTCATTACACCGTCTGGACAGATGAGTGCGTGTAAGACGTGTGAGGCGTCTTAACAAAGACTCTTTATGCATCTCCGAGCTGCTTCTGATTCTCTGAACAAACTCAAATCTTGTTCTGTCTAGCTGGTCCCGCAGCTGGGCAGGCTGTAAATAAAGTGTATTTCTGTTGTTTTCAGGGAAGCAGCACTAAAGATTACTTCCTCCTTCGAACTCTGCAGAGTCTGGAGCGGTACTTCTACCTAATCGTCTTTAACGCTTACCTGCACGAACAGGTAGAGTGTGTGTTCAAGACGCTCTTTGAAGAGTCGCCGTTCATTTGCTGGTCACGTTTATGATGTGCTTTCTCTCTCTTCTAGTATCCGCTGGCGCTCGCCTGCAGTTTCAGCCAATGGCTGTGCTCGAACGCCTGGGTGTACCGCCTCCTCTCTTGCATGAACCAATCGGAGCTCAGAGCACCAGCTGACCTGCTTACGAAAGGAGTTCGAGTTCTGGTGAGAAATGATTACTCCGTCTCGTCGGGTGTCCCTCAGGGTTCGCTCTTAGGCCCTTTTCGGTCTCTGTTTTGAATTTCTTTTGATTCTTTAAAACCTCCTTTTTCCACCTTAGAAGTCACTGGAATGCCGGTCAGTTCCTTCGTTGTCTCACGGTTAGACTATTTTGACGCTCTTTTAGCTGGGCTACTAAATCTACGCTTAATAAATTGCGATATGTTAAAAATTCAGCTGCCAGGATTTTAACTGGAGCTAGGATTATCAGTCGTGTTGGGATCATTGCACTGGCTCCTGGTCACGTTTAGAGTGGATTTGAACATTTTTCAAATGTTTTTAAAGCATTACATGACCTGGCACGTCATTACAGAATTGTTGCATCCCTATGCTCCTAGTCGTAGATTGCACTTTGTTCTTCAAACACATTTAAAATCTATGGTTGACAAGGAGCTTTATTACAAAGTTTGTTATTATCATTGCCATATAGCATTGCTTTGCACCAAGTATTATTACAATATTTGAAGGAAAACCATCCGTTCATTTAGATTTTGACCATTTATAATGCAATGTTTCAAGTGAACTGAATTTAATCGGAAAAAAAACAACACTTTCAACTCAAAATGGCAAAAGCAAAATAAAACTATCATCTCAATATATTGGTGAGATGTCAGCAAGGTTTGTTGCGAATGGCTTGGTTTCTCTGAAACGAGTATTTTAAAATTCCGCAGCTCGTTTCGTCCCGAGTCCACATTCAGACTTCCTGTTGGTCGTAGCTAATGAGCGTCAATTAGAAAGTTGTCCAGATTTGACAAACCACACTTTTGACAAAATGGTGGCACTACAGAACACCTCTTCCTTGCCCTTTTGTGAGCCTTTGCTATCATGAATCTGTCATTAATACTGATATTTGTGCTGAGTTGCATGGAATTGCAAGCATGTTAAAGTTTGACGCGTTGCCGTGGCAACAGCACGCATTCCATCACTGTCTCCTCAACGGTTTTACATCGGCTGTGCTTTAACATTATTCTTATGAAGTTTGAAGCAAAATGATCAAAAATAAGATGTTGAATTCAATGCATGTTGACGCTATAACTTTGACTCATGAACCCATGAAGTTGGGGAAGTTGGAAGTTATTAGACACCTTTCTCGCTATAATTTCATCACCTTGCCATGGGCAAACCATTCAATATGTATAATATATGAATATGAATGCATAAATGTACATATTTTCAAAATCTGTTGCATGCGTGTATTTATATACACATAGTAAATATACAGTACATGACAAAAACGTTATTTTTTTTCATCGCAATTTTTTTCACTATAAAAAAAAATCTAATATAACAACCACCATTTTTATTTTTAATCTATTTATTGTTTTTAATCACTCCTTTTTTTTAAACCAGTTAGAGAAAGTGTGAAAATGATGATAAAATCCACAATGAATATTTTGTACCGTTTGCGGTCTCATTTTGGCAGCAGTTTGACGCATCTCTCTGCGAACCTCGAAGAAACCTGGATTATTTCTGAAGAGCCGTGTTGTGTTTCTAGGTAGCAGATGAATACTTGGCGCCTGACGTCCTGAGCACCGTTAAACAGATGAAAGTGGCTAATTTCAGACGAGTTCCCAAGCTGGCCGTGTACGGGATGGCACAGCCCACGTCGGAGGTGAAAGCTCTGGAAAGCTCTCTTCTGAAGCTTTGTGAAGGCTCCGCTAACGCTTGGTAACGTTTCAGGCGACGGGAGCCGTTCTGGCGTATCTGACGGACGACAAGAGGAAGCACAGCAGTGTATTGTGGGTAAATCTGCAGGATGAGCTGGTTCTGGAGGCCAACGGCCAGATCTTCTGTCCCAGAGAGCCCACGCGTGTGGACCAGCACATATGTGTTCTCTCCTCACAGACACACG